>NC_053439.1:2219175-2519175 GCF_007990345.1 Gossypium hirsutum | reverse complement strand
TTCTCATCCCCAAGGGCACTGATTACATTTCCAAGTGCAAGAAGTCCTCTGTTAATATGGATACCTGTTCATGAAAATAAAAATGAACATTTAAAATCAGCATCACACTCAGGAAGCATGTATTTAAGTTTATAATATATTTACAAACCTTCTTTCAACCGAAGACCATCAGAACCTGTTCTTTTAGCTCGTTCAGATCCAGCAAGGTCCACCAAATGGAGCTTTGCGCATAAATACTCTTCCCCCATATCTTCATCCGAAGTGTCATTAACAGCAGAAACTGATTGGATTTTGTGCATTTGTTCTAACGTGATTGTGAAGATGGCATGGGACCGACTATTAAAATCATGCAGAATAGAAGCCCATGTCATTAATTATGAACATTTGCAGGTAGGTTACAAAATGAATAATTCTACTCGAGTGACTAGGGTATGTCACTCAACCACTTTATCTCAAAAATTTTGGGAAAAGAATAATAATTTTTTTCGCAACTAAAAGTTGTTATAGAAATCTAAAGGAAAATACACACACAGAACCATATAACTATTCAGGAATCGGAAATTATAATTTAATTATCAGAAGAACACTCTGTAAATGTCAAATTTGTAAGGATACCAATACTTCCTTTACTAGTTACTTAGTATTTTAACTAATTGTACAGCCCATTCGATTAATGCCTGCAAGGACAATCTTGTTTTATTCTAGTATGATTGCTTAGAAATTTGGAAGAAGTGCTACCCATAGTTTCTTTGAACTCGTCAGTGACATAAAACTCACTATTAGGTAACATCCTCACAAATATATAACGGCTCAATAGTGGGAAAAGAACAAAATGCTTCAAGTTTCTTATAACAACTTTGATCAATAAAAATAAAAGATTCCTTTTGAGAGTGATGGGGGAAAAAATCAGGTAGAGGTTTACCTGGACTGGTTATTCATATTTGTGCTCCCGGTTGCCCTATTTATTGATCCTTGTTCCAGGCAAGTAGCCATTTCTTGCAGTGTACTGACTGCAACTTCAGTAGATCCAGCTAGTGTTATAACTCCATTTGATGATTCACGAATTTGTATGGGTGGCCTTCCTGGAACTGTAACTTTCGCGGCATTTCCATTAGGAGTTACAGGTTTGCTTACAGGTTCAGAATCCAGTAAATCCCTCACTTCTTCTTTCAGGATCTTCATATTCAAACCATCAACAAATTAGGTTAATCCTCGAAAATGATGTGCAATATGTAGAAATGAAACCAATAGCCCAACTATATTTTCGATTCATTAAAGATATTCTAGAGTGACTCCATAAATATTCCAATTGAATTCTCAAGCTGGTAAGAAATAATTTTACCTCTATGAAGGAAACATGTAGCTGGAATTCTGTTTGATGCTTCAGTGTTTCAATTTTCTTGAACAGTGCATTCATAACCTGAGGAATCAATCCTGTCTCAGAACCATCTTTGATGGCTGTCCCCATGGTATATGTTTTTCCAGATCCTGTCTGCAAAATTTGCATAAATCAATCATGAACATTAATACCAAGGCATACAAAAAGCTTATTTAACTTAAAGTAGGTCTCATATATCAATTGAACAAATTATTACCTGGCCATAAGCAAGTACAGTAGCATTGTATCCTGGGAACAAACCATCAACAAGGGGAGCAACGCATTCTTCGAACATGGAACTTGATGGAGAAGCACCATGTCCATAAACATGATCAAATGTAAAGGAATGCGTCCCGATTTGCACCTACAGCCAGAGCCAAAAATAATAAATTATTCTTTGCTTCTCAAAATCAATTATCTTTCATCAAATCTAAGGACATAAGAAAAATCATTCCAGGTAATAAGTAATAAACTAAAAAATAATTAAATCATAAATCCATTAAGCATTACCCCCTTTAACTTTAGCCGTGTTTTTCCAGCTGAAATTTTTTTTTATTAAATACAGTGGAGCCAACTATACATAAATATATAATACTACTCAATAAACCTGTACTTTACCAAAGCCTTTTACACTTAAATAACTACAGCTTCATGATATGTTTTAGTAATCTGACAAATTTCATCGATCAATCTTCACTTACGTCGGTATCCAAAAAAAAAATCTAAAGAAATTTTATTCAGGCTCTGCATGCAAATATGAAGAAAACAGTATCCTAAACAAAAATCATTGAAATAAACAAAACTGTTATAATTAAAGAAAAGTAATCACTAAAGCCGAAAACTAGAAAAAAAGAAAGAAAAGAAAAAGAAATAATGCTCCAAATTAGCTAAAAAACAGAGTACCTGAGGCTTTCCTTTAGTGACAGTGACACATTCGGTACAACCTTGAGTTCGTTCATCTGCGATTAACGGCCTTATATGAACGGCGACTTTCACCGAACAATTCTCCGTTACTTCCATTTATGAAAACAATAACAAATAAAAAGAATCCGAAGCAAAAACACAGAAACTGAATATCAAAGCCTCAGATTCCTTCTTTTTTTTTTTTGAAAAATAATCTCTCTGAAAACAGAGTGATCTCAACCGTAAGCTTAATAAGCACAGATTACGATTTTGAAAAAAGAAAAAGAAAAGAAAGTGGCGGGGACAGTGGTGGAAGTGGCGGTGGTTGGAGTGGTGGCGAAGGTTATAACGAATTTGGTATATATAAAAAGGGAAAGAGTAACGGAAAGGAAGAGGTTATATGAAAGATATAGACATTAACAACCGCTGAAGGGATCTTTTCTTCTTCTTCACTGCTTCTAAACTTTTTTCCCACCGGTGAGTGTTCGTTCGTTCGTTTGGTTTAATTTAATTTTAACGAAATGTTCTTTTTTTCTTTGTTACCAAATTGGCCTTTCGACCCCAGCATGCTCTTGTTCCCTTTTTATACCGCGAAAAAGCGAAAAATACCAAAATACAGTTTTTTTTAACCCTTTTGGGGGTTTTTTGGTAATTAGCCGGATAATTTACCAATAAAAGCCTTTTTTTTTTCAAAATTTATCGAAATGGGCCAACTATTTACTTATTTACCGTAATGGTCCATTTTCCGCTAAATCGCGTCCACTTCAGTGCGAAATCAGGGTACGTGCCAAGAAATCGCGTCCACGTCAGCGCGACTTGCTGACGTGGAAGGAAATCGCGCCCGCTAGGACCCGATTTGCTGACGTGGCATGAACAGTTTATGTTTTTTAGCTTGGAAAACTTTGAAAGGCCATAACTTTTGGCTCGGTTGTCCGATTGAGACGATTTTTTTTATTTCGAATAACTTTTTGAGATCTACGCGCTAACAAACAGTCGAAGGCGGTTTGCCGCAGTTTTCATCAAAAAAGATCCTTTTTTGCCCCTAAATTTTGATTTTTTCGGTTTAAATTTGAATTTTGAAACATTCAAATCATTAATTTCCTTATTTATTTGAATTAAACACCGGATTTTTTTTACAGAATTGTTGTATTATTTTTCCTGATTTGACACGTGTATGGAATAGGTCCGATAAATCGTTAGAACGTAAGTAATATAATTAAGATAATAACAGTATTTTTATAATATGTTAATTAATTAGTTTAGTTTAGTTGATTAAGATGCTTGCTCTTTTTCCTTAGTACCTTGGTTCGAATCTTCTTGCCAATAAATTTGAATTTTTTTTGTACTTGTTGCATTTATTTTTTTAATCAATTAACTCTTCAATATTACATTAATATACATTATTAGTACAATAGTATAGACAGATTGACAATTTGAGCTACAATATTATAAATATTAATTACAATACATAATTTAGGGGCAAAAAATTTGAAATTTAAGGGCAAAAAATGATCTTTTTCGATGAAAATTGTGGCAAACCGCCTTTGGCTGTTTGTCAGTGCGTAGATCTCGAAAAGTTATTCAAAATCAAAAAAAAATTTGTCTCAATCGGACAACCGAGCCAAAAGTTATGGCCTTTCAAAGTTTTCCAAGCTAAAAAACATAAATTGTTCATGCCACGTCAGCAAATCGCGTCATAGAGGGCGCGATTTCCTTCCACGTCAGCAAGTCGCTCTGACGTGGACGCGATTTCGTGGAAAATTGACCATTCCGATAAATAATTAAATAGTTGGCTCATTTCGGTAAATTTTGAAGAAAAAAAAAGCTTTTATTGGTAAATTACCCTAATTAGCCTCTTACAATTCTTTATTATAAAAAATAATTATACACAATAAACTGTAATTGTGGTTCAAATGTATACTTGAAGCTTTAATTTTGATTTAATTATACACATTTAAAAAAATAAATGATATTGGATAAATATAATTATTTATGTATACAATATATCAACATAAAATGATATTATATCAATAATTGTGGTAATAATTTACAAGAATTAGATCAAATCAAAATTTTATATATAGTTTTGAGATTTATCCATTCTTCTTTTTTCTTTTTTTTTTTTGCAAATTCTTACTATTCAAATTTTATATGAATAAAGTCGATTAAGTATTAACTCGATTGGTATGGGCATTTTTGTTAATGTAGAAGGACATGGATTCGAGTATGCTGAAGCACATTATCCTTCTATCTATGGGTAGTTCTAGGTATTATGTCACAATATGATCAGAACTTATAATAATATTTTTCAAAAAAAATTATATGAATAAAATGAGAATTAATGATTAAAGAAATTAGATTTAAAGATAATAAACACCAAGTTCATTGATTAATTGGGTCTCTAAACTTAAAAGATGCCATGTGATGTGTTTTTATGGATAATAAGTATGAAACTCTAATAATTAATAATGTCCAAATTTAGCTATAATTTTTTTTTCTATTCTCGATATTTATTTATCCTATTTTTGGTTAAATGATACTGTGATGTTGATATACAATTATTATTTTTTAGTAATTAACTAAAATTAATTCCTAAAAATTACGTGTGAATTATTTTCAATCACAAAAAAATATTATTTTTATTTAAATAAATTTATTGAAGTTGCATTAATTAATAAGTGCAAAGAAGGATTGCACCTCGATCACATACATAATAGATTGCTTACATTTGTGAGTATATGACATTGGTGAGGCTCATTTACTTGGATCAAAATTGAAGCATCTACAATACTAAAGCTAAGGCTTGATTATTATTATATGGAAGTAATAATAGGCTTAATGATAAATTTCGCCATTAATATTTGTATGTTTTGTTAAAATGATTTTAATTATATTTTTGAGTATTTTTTTACTATCAATCTTTGTTCTTTTTTTCAATCTATTTTTTCTAACAAATTTAATGAATAAAGTTAAGGTTTCAATTTTTATTTTCTTTCATACGTTTGTTTATTGAGAATTTTTTCTACAGAGTTAATTTTTTTAGATAATTACGTTTATTTTATTTAAATTAAAAATTGTTTTAAAATTTAATGTATTATTTATTTATTTTGTTATTTTCTACATGTAATTATCTTATTGGGTTATCTTAGTAATACATTACATCTCATTAAAAATATTCCACATATGAAATTTCACATCATTCTTGTTAACTTTTTTAATGGTATTTTCATTAAATCTATTAGAAAAAACATATTAAAAAAAAAAAGGCTGATGGCCAAAAAAGGCTCAAAAATACAATTAGGGCTATTTTGACAAAACATGTAAACGTTAGTGGCAAAATTTGTCATTAAGCCTTAATAATATACTCGATTCTATTAATAAGTGTCGAAATAGTAAGGTGGAAGAGAAGTCATAAAGGTGAAGTCAGAAAATTTTTTAGGGGCGATGAGCCAATGTAATTTCACTGTTGTATTAATTAATAATTTTTTAATTTTTTAAAAGATTAAATTAAAATTTTCTCATTTTCGATGAGCCAATGTACAATTTTATCATTACTAATTTTATACATTTTAAAGGGTAAAAAAATTTTCTACCTACCCGTCCTGCCGCTCTTGCCACGAACTCCGAATAAATTAATATTCTTAGATTATAAAATGGACATAAATAATACATTAATTATACTATAAAATATATATACTCGAATTTATTGGTAGAATGCTGAACTTTTAGTTTTAGTGACAAATTCTCACCACATAAAACAAATCATAATATTTGCATCATACAAATTAAAATTTACATTTAATAGGTTTTAAAAAATATTGAAACCAATAACAATTTTATTAATGTGATAATAATGTTGAGATGATTACTTATTTAGGGTGGGTTTGAATAGGCGGTAGGGTGTGGTACGATGTGTTTAGCTTACTTTTTGTTTCACGCTACAATATCATTATAGTATCTAATATTATCGCATTAATCGCAGGTAAACACACCGCCCATCCAAACTTACTCTTAAAATAGTGTTGTTGGATGAATTACTAAAAAGAATAAACTGAATGAAATATACAAAATAAAGAAATTTTGTTCAAAGAAATCAAATAATTAGTTGGTAGTTCTAAGATTAATGAAACTAGTACATCATTTAATTGGGTTTCTAGACTTAAAAGATGTCATGTGATGTAATTTTATGGAGAAATTAATGAAACACTAATAAATATTGTCCAATGTTTGCTATTAGATTTTTAAATTATATCCCCAAAATTTAAAACCAGATGATAAATTTTCGATTCAATCGATTGAATCATCGATAAATAATTTATAATTTGGTCCAAACAATTCAACTATTAATCGATCCATTTAATCCTTACATCAAAGGTTTATCGCTACATGAACTATATTTCTAACTTCGAATTATCAGTCATGTATAAATCTATACATTGTTAATAAATCATATTCAAACACATCACCTATAATTTAATGAATAACTTTATCTTTTTAATATATGATGTATTGTGGTATAAAAGACAATTTTAAAAGTAAATTTTCAATTGAACTCCAACAATTGGTTAAATTCTACTATTAGTTATTGTACTTTGTGAAAGTTATAAATTTAATTTCTATATTCTTGTTTGATCAAATTTAGTTGCCATGCTTTTCGAACTGGTCAATTTTAGTCCTTGTACTTTCTGAAATTTGAAATTTAGTCCTAACCCAGATAGTAGTAGTTAAATTCAATTACTAGTACATAAGTTGTAGATTTAATCCATATTCTTCAATTAGATCATTCTAAATCTTTATATTTTTCGAATTTAAATTTTTTTTATCTTAACACAAAATGACAGACGTTAATATGTAGAAATAATAAGCTGACATGACAGCATGCATATCGTAATATGTTTGACGTATTAGATTTTGGAAATAACAAAACCTTACTTAATAAATTTGACAATGATTATTTGCGAGAACTAAAATTTTAAAATTTTAAAATTACAAAAACTAAAAATGATAAAATAAAAATATAAAAATTAAATTCACGACTTTTGCTAAGTAAAAAGACTAATCATAGAATTTAACTCTAGCAATTTATATTAACAGATCTTAGGTTGAAATTTGGACCTAACTTTTTCTTTTAATTATTTTATAGATTACTGAGCTGGTTAATCAAAGAGATGCCAACTAGGAAAAAGGCTAAAGGTGGGGGGTAATTATAAAATTTACAAAAAAGAATAAAAAAAAAAAAGAATGGCGGAAAGCGTGGACGGTAAAAGAAGTTGGCGGGAGTAGTAGAAAGAAAAAGGAGCGAAAACGATGTCCCAAATAAAACATAATTAAATTAATAATTAAATTAAAATAGTAATAATAATAATAATAATAGTATCAGCATTAAGCAATGAGCAGCTTTTTCGGCTCCCTTCGGGCCCCACCCTCACATGCTATTTTATTTATTTATTTTTAGATGGGGTCCACAAAGATTACTTTTTTTATTTTTTACTTTCTAAAAATAATAAATCTTCTCTATTTTTCATGTAATAATAAATTAATAAATAAATTGTAATTTATTTCTAAGAGTTTCTCTTTTATGTTTGTTAGGTAACATTTTGTGAAGGAAAATTACCCGTTGAAATGTTAAAATATGAGAAATTATTGTATAGACCCTCCTTATTACATTATTTATGGTCTTTTTTAATAATTTAATAATTTTTTTATGTCATTAACACATAATTTTAGTAATTTTTTTTGCCCCAAATCTTGAATCAAAACTCTAAACCCTAACCTTAGATCTTGAATCACAAATCCCAAACTTTAAATTCTCTGAGTCCTAAACTCGGACTTGGAGTTTTAGGTTTGAGGTTCAAGGTAAAAAATTATCAAAAGTACATTATCAATGACATGGAAAAAATTGTTGAAATGTCATTAAATAATTGAAAGAATACCATGAATAATGTGGTGAGAACAGGGGCGAAACCAACAATTTGTTTTAGGAGGGGCCGGAATTAAATTATAATTTTTAATAGCCTATATCTTTATAATTTTTGAAATATTAAATCAAAATTTTTTATCATTTTTAGGGGGCAAAGTACAATTTTACCTTTATTAATTTAAAATTTTAAAATTTCTAAAGGGTCAAAATGGAAAATTTTCCATTTAGACCTAGTAAGTTTTAAAATTTTTAAATTAGTAAAGATAAAATTGCACTTCGGTCCCCTTTAAAATGATAAAAATTTGATTTAATTTTTTAAAATTATAAAGATATAGACTATTCAAATGATGAAATTACATTTTTGCTATCGTAAAAATTAAAATTTAATTTCAACCCCTGAATAAATTTTCTACCTTCACCTCTAGACACACCTAAAAAGAAAATGCTTGGATTATATTAAATATTATTCTAAATTTTTAATATCTTTGACCCAAAGAAATGAATAATCGTTTTTTAAAATAAAGAAAGAAAGAAAAATCCCAACCTCAAAGTTTTCCCTTTCTAACACCTAACCTAATATTCATTGGATTTTCCCTAATTATAATAAAATTCAACCGTTAAGCTTGAATGTTATCCAAGTAACCTAGAAAATCCATGCCCTTTCACCCAATCAATTTCCTTTCACATTTGTTAGTTTTATTGATTTGATGGATGATGACATTAAACAATAAACATTAATCTAAGTCGGTTTGTTCTAAGAAAATCATGATTAATTTTTTTTTTCAAGATGAAATCATAAGAACCATAAGAAAAAAAAAACTTGTAATTTTCATGTAAGTTGAGAAGTCATTAGCTAAATGACAAGTGTTGAATAGTGGGCAATTAAAAAAATGGGCTATAGAGTTTTAATTTAGGTCAAGCTTAAACATCATAGTATATATTGGTTTTTAGATAATTAACTCTTAATATATATTAAAATTTTAATGATATAATTAATAATCAATTTGAAGAAGTGGAAGTAAATTTTTGTCCCTGGGTATTTAGATTAATTTAGACTAAGTTAAAGTTTTGGAATCAATATTATTAAAAGGGTTTTATCTGAATACTGTTATCGGCTTGAACATGATTATGCTCAGACCGTAAAATGAGTAAGAACACATGTTCAATGATAGTTGTTAATCCATTATCAACATCCAAATACGAGATTTTTAGGGTTTTGTGGATAATGATTCATCAAATTGAAGAATTTGCTTTTATTTTGGTTAAATTTTATAGAATGTGATTTAGTCTTTCGATTATAATTTGATCACTTTTAATTTTTAAATCTTGAATGAATATTTTTAGTTTTGAGTTTAAATTTTCTCCATTAGTTTTGTCAAATTATAAAATACAAAAACAACAAAAAATACACCATATTAAATGTAAAATTATTTGACAAAATTAAAGGGAAAAAATTAACTTTAAGATGGGGATTATGCTTAAAAATATATTAAAAAATATTTGGTGATATAAAGAAACTAAATTAAAAAATAAATATTGGGGATCAACCCGATTAAGTAACGAGCAAATAAAAACAGTGGAAGAAATTGAGAATTTGAACATACAAATTTGATGTGGAAAAAACCCCTCTAAAAAAATAAAAAACCACGGATATATATAATTTTACTATAATGGTAAAAGAACAAAGAGTATAAAAGATAGAGATAAAAATTAGATCTCGAAATTCGAAAATAAAGAACCCTCAAAACGTAAACACAAAATTCTTCAAAAGTGTTATGAGTTTCAATATTTGTAAAAGAGCCTATTTATAGGCTAAATTCGTAGGTTGAAAAATTATCCCTTAAATCTAACCGAAATATGAGTCATATCAAAAAATATATATAGTAAAGAGATATTCCATAGAATTTGAGATTTTTTTTTATTTTAAATGAAGAAATTATTGATTTTAAAACAAAAGCCTTGGAGTACTGAATGTGAAAATTGAAATAATGATGGGGAACCAATTTAAATCATTGCCCTGAAAAATAAAAACAAAGTTCTAGATTTTACCATTTAGCTACACAACATTTTAGAAGAAAAGTTAAAAAAAATAAATATATTTTGTCAATTTATGATAATATATATATATATAGTGAACCAAGAAAAAGGGACAATATATATGATATATGTTCCAATTTGATTAGACTTGAAATGATATAAAAGGGCTTTTACTGGAATAATTGGTCAAATATAACAAGACAGGGCTTTAATTGGAAACTTGGTAATTACTAATTAGGTAGCTGGATAAGTTTTATTGCACTATTTTTGTTTTTATTAGGCTCAATTTTTTTGAAGTAAAAAATAAACAAAAGTGGTTTAAGCAACCATGGGGGGTTTTTTTTTTTGAATGCCTTTACCACAAGTTAAACCCAATTTGATTTGATATTTTTGCAATTACTTGAAAGTTAATGTTAACAGGCTAATCGCTTTTGGTTCAAATGCATATCCCATTGATAGATGTTTTAGATGGTTGATGAAATTGGGGTTTTATTGTGTTTGTTGGGATTGGAATTTTAATTTTTCTTAAAGTATTATTATTACAAATAGGTTGTTCTTAAAGTAATAGTTGTGTTCAAGTCCTTGGGAATACAGGTTATACGTGGACGAAGAGTTATGCAGGGACGAATTAAAATTGGTCTTGTTCGAGAAGGAGTTGGATAAAGCTTATGCATCCATTAGAGGTGTACTTCGAGACTCAAATACTGAATAGCTATGTGCTTATTCGATGTCATTAGGTAAGGAATCCGTCTTCAGAGTTGAGGCTAGAGTGATGATGGAAGGCCTTTTTATAGCTTGGGAAAAGGGGTTCAAGAGGATTGAGGATGAATTTGAGAAAGCTTTGTTGGTAGAATGATGGAGTTAAGGCTTTTGCATCAACTCCTGCATAGGAGGTGGGACGTAAGAGTGTGCCACATCCCAAGGGAGCATAATGAGATTGCAGATCATATGGCTAAGTGTGTTGTAGTTGGTAATTTAATTTTACAACTGTTTGAAGAACTTCGAATTTCGGTACAAGATTTACTGCTTGTTGATCTGACTGTGTCGTTGCCTGCTTAATGTTAATAAGTTGATATAATGCTTTATGTTGTTTCCTTTTATCGAAAAAAGTATAAATACATATCTGAACAACTATAGTGCAAAATTAAATAAGTTTAAATTACAATAGAAGAAGGACTAGGGAAAATATATACATTTGGCACACATTGCAATTGTGTACGATAAAACTCGAATCTGGATGCTTAAAGATCAACGACTTTGTCATTTTATAACAATATAAAAGTAATAAAAATTTAAATCTTAAAATTCAGCAAAATAGAGTTATTAAAACTAGAATTAAGCCAAGTTTATTTCGGTACTCCTAATGGATTTTCAGTAGACAACTTTGTAATTCATTATTCCAATTTTTTTTCTCATGAATTTTATTGATTTGCTTTAAATTTCATTTAATTTCTGCTTTAATCCCTGGCAATTGTGGGCCTTTTCTCACATGCACACACACCTTTTGATCTGATTATTCATCAGCCATTTTTTTTTTCTGTCTCTTCTTGTTTGACTAATTCTCCACCAACACTAAAATAGAAAGAAAAAAAAATCATTTTAGTACCTCAAGCTTTGATTAATCATCAATCATCCTCCTCCTCGTCGCATCTCTAAACTATGATATGCGGTTTGGGTTAAAATTAATGGTTAGCCTCAACTTGGAGATTAAGTTTATTTTTGTATTTAATTTTTTTTCATATTAACTTCGAGATTTGATAGTTTTATTTAATTTAGTTTTTAAACTTAATTTTTTATTAAGGTGTGATAATAAATATTCTATTATTCTACTTCATCATTTTAAAATTTTAAAAATTATTAAGGGGAGATCGGTCTTGGACTTTCAAACAGTGGAGGTATTGTGTCTGAAGTGTTTATACTCGATTTTGTCCCCAAGTGTTGTAATGTTCTTACCCATTAATGCTATGTAAGGTCATGAGTCTGAACCCCCACCAAGGCCAAATACTCACATTTCTTTGATGGCAAGACGATCTCTAAATTCTGTGAACTCGATTGGACTATCATTGGAGACGAAAAAAAACATAAACACCCCAAACACAATACCTCCATTATTTGAGGGTTCGAGACTAATCTCCCCTCAACAAAAATAATTTTTATATTAATATGATAAAATGTTAGGGTTCCACGTCATCTCACTTTAACAAAATCCTATAACAAAATCTAAATTCATGAGTGAATTTGAAAAAAAGAGGGATTCCCCATTTTCCCATAGGACAATCATAGCTGAGAGTGCTCCTCTGAATACACACATAATTGAAAAATGTTTTTAACCTTAAAAGTTGCTCTTCCCATTCACCATGCAACATGTGTCTTTGTCTCGAACTGATTAACTATTTACAAAGCTCAAAGCATTTATCATACCTTTACAGCTCGACCATTCAATATTTGGACAGCACAAAAACATGTGCACCCCAAAGTTATAATCATCCCCTTCATAACACCAAGCAAAATTTCTTTTAATATATTCTATCTCGTAGTGGCTAAGTGATCATATAGATACCAAATCCACTTGCTTCGATGTAAATATACTTAAAAAGAAAGTTGCACCAGCTAGTTGTATCGTTTGGAGAATTTGTATGCCCTAAAAGAGAAAAAAGGAAATAGATGCATTGAGGCATCTATTGTGAAATATGCTTGGAACAAGGAAACTCAAAGTAAAAGAGAGAGAGAGAAAAAAAAAAGTTGGTTCCACCAGCTCAAATTATCTTTTTTTTTATTTTTCTTTCGGTACTTAATAAAGTTTAAAAGTATGTATGATCTGTCGATTGAGTCTTAACTCAATTGTTATGAGTATTATTTTTAATACAGGAGGACTCGGATTCAAGTGTGCTGAAGCGCATTATCTTCCTATTTATGGGTTAGGAAACCTATAATTAGATTATTCAAAAAAAATGTATGAACTAGTACATGATTAACGGAGGTTATTACTTATATTACACATAACCATTTGTGTATTGGTTTCATTCTAATTTTATGAGATTGAGAAAAAGATACATGGTGAACACGGTAATTGAACCCGCGTCTTCTCCTTGGCAAAGGAAAGAGAAATTTTACCATTCAACTATATAGATACTTTCTTTAGTTCAGGGCAATTTTATCAAATTCCACTACTAAACTACTAAACCAATTAACAATCAAAATTATATAACAATTCAAATGCTTAGCAGTTAATCGAATTACAAGTTATTATCAATTAATATTTATATTTATATTTATATTGACTTGTAATGTTATATATAAACTTTGATTTTGTTTTCGATTTGGTTCAATTTTTATAAATCATCAACACCCTTGTCACCGTAACATTGTTTTACGTTTATATACTGCATATATAAATAATTGTATTGTTCAGTGTAAAAATAAATTGATGTATTGATTTCATTAGATATATATAATTGAATTAAAAGCAAAATTTTATGTATACATCTAAACTACAATTGAAGTTTCATGCGTATAATTACACTAAATCAAAATTGATGTATTAATTTTATCAGTCTTAAAAGTGAATTTAAAAGAACCAGTGGAAAACATGTGGTCAGTCTTTTAATACTTTGAATAAAGATCCATCTTTTAAAATCCCAACAATCTAATCAAATTTGGTAGGGATATTAACATTTGCTATGTTGTTAGGAAGTTTAGCAATGAAAGGGCCAATAAGCCATGACCCATTTTTTCTTTAAGCAAAAGATTTTCAATAATAATAATAAATAAATAAAATCCAATTGGGAAAAAAAATGGAAAATAAAAAAGAAAAGAGGACTAAAATATAATGTACATGGGCATGTTCAATTGGCCATCACATCATTATTGTGAAAGAGATTATCCTTACAAATCATAGCTTCTTTGCCTCGTTGACTATATATTACTTGTTTATTATAAGATCATTGATTTGATTTTGAAGTTTTTCATCCATGTAGACCCTTAATTCAAGCATTATCTTTAGATTCTTATGTCTCATAATTTATTAATGAAAAGTATTTTAAATTTAATCAATAAAACCGAGTTTAATTACATAAAAATTATGCATATATTGTCGATTGAGTCTTAGTTCAATTGACATCGACATTGTTGCTAGTGCAGGAGGACGTAGATTTGAATGTGCTGAAACGCATTATCATCCTATTTAAGGGTTGAAGAGGGACTATGGGTAATTCTAAATATTGTACCAAAAAATTTAATTTGTTGAATTAAATAAATGAAAGAAGTGCTTTTAAATTTAAGATAAAAATTAAGGACAAATCTATAATATTATTTTTGTGACTTAGTTTTAAGTCCTATATTGCGTAAATTATGTGTAAACTTTTAGTTCAGATTTATTTTAGTTTAAGTTGCACCGTGTGTAGACCGTTTCGTGAATTATTATGGCATAGATCAAGATACATTCCGGTTATTAATCTGATTATTGTAGTTTAATTCTAGATATATTCTGATTATCAGTTCGATATAATATTTGTAATTACAATTTTGATTAACTTAAAAATAATATTAACAACATAAGCAAAGGTGAAATTGGACTCTTAAGATTGAAAATAGCATGGGCTTTAATTGGCCCAGATTCTTGCCAAGACCCCTTTTTTGGGTTATTTGTTAGTTTTGCCTTTGCTTCACTGCTCCCCCTTTTTTAGGTGAGTGGGATTTTTCCATTTCCTATACTCCATTGAAATTAAATTATTTTTATGTATTAATTTTATTATTATAATTACTACTTAGGGTTTATATTATCATAATGATCTCATATTAAACAGATTATTACAAACTAGTAAGCATACTTGATAACAAAAAAAAAAGCTGCAAATATTAGTGGTGTTAAAGATTAGATTAAAAATTTTAAATAATAAAATCAATTTTTAATCTATTTAAATATAAATATTAAATATTCAATTTCACCAAAATACAAGGATGGTATTTTTTTTCTAATTCAAGGCTTAATACATGATTTGATATTTGAGTTTGATATATTTTTTGAAAGTGGTAATTTTTTTTTAGTCCAATGTGATATCTATATCTGACAAAAGTTATACATTTTGTTACTTAAAAGGTAACAAAACTTTTTAGTGTTTAATTTGGGTTTTAGAGTTGATCGGATTAGAATTAATAATTAACTAATAATATTAGCAATTAACTATCACCAAATATACACTAAACATAAATTTAATTACATCCATCATATTGTAACTGTCACCGGGGTTAGAACTTTAATCCCATAATTCATGCGGCTTTAGGTGATTTCTTGGGTTCAAATCCGCCTAAGTTAGTCTAACTCTCGCAAAGTGTGAATTCTCGATAGAACTTTGAAAATAAAGTGGAAGCAACTTAAAATGAAAAAGCAATGAAAAACAGAAAAATGACACAAGAAACCAATGCACACAAGGTGTTTGAGTAAATGTTCCCAAAGGATCTCTATTACTTTGAAAGATTACAATTGAGTATCCTAGGATGATTGCAAATGAGGGGAAAGACCCCTATTTATAATTGAGCTCTCCTTAAACCAACGGTACAGATTGAGTTACATCAGCGGTCGAGATTAAAATCTATCTACAATTGAGATTCTTAAGGGATTGACTCAATCCTTTTAAAATTACAAACAAATTAAATGCAAAATTTAACAAAATTATGAAAAATTCAAATATAGCAGTATTAGCGATAAACATTCATCAAATTAACTCTAAAATCTAAATTAAACACTAAAAAGTCAACATTGTTATATTTAGATACCAAAATATATAAATTTTTTCAAGTACATATCCAGATTAGGTAAAAGAACAACAAAAACATCACATTAAAAAATGTCAAATTTAAATACCCATATGATATATTGAGCTTTAAATGAAAGTTTTATTTGGGCCGAAAGTTGAATCAATTATAAAAGAAAAGAAAAGAATCTAAAATATGTGGGTTAATTACCTATTTGAAGTTGTTTTTGGGCCCAACTTTGCAAATAATGGGTGATAAAATCATGGGGTCCGGTCTGCTTAAGTTAAGCATGTTTTTATAATCAACTTGTTATTTAACTTTTAGGGTGAGTTTGGATGAGCGGTGCGTTTACCTGCGGTTAGTGTAAAAACAGCTGTGGCGGTGAGATTAGATACTGTAGTGATACTGTAGCGTGAGACAAAAAATAAGCTAAACGCCCCGCACCCAATCACCCATCCAAACCCACCATTAGTCAAGGCTATGGGATTTTTTTATATATATAATCACAATGATTTTATCCATTTTATGGTTTAAGGTGAGCTTTGTTGGATTGATTTAGTATTCAGATAAATTTTTTTCAATTATGATAATTTTAGGATTCGAATTTAGTCTAAATGCCTGAAAAAGAAGTTTATTTCTACTCCGTTCAATTACTTGTTGACGAGGTTTTAAGATCTTAACCGAAACCCAAAAAAATAAAAAGACAAAACATAATTTAATTATATTACAAGCTACTCTAATAAAAAATTGAGCAGCTTTATTAGCACTTCATCGGGTCCTTTAGAAGGAAACTAATTTTTCAAAGCAAAGTAATCATTCACAATTGTACTAAATTTATATTTTATATTGTTTTTGCATTATTAAAAATATTTTGTTAAATTCAACTTCATTACAACATTATTTTTAATTACATGACTGCCAAGTGAGTACCTTTTATTTAAAAATATGACATCAGGAAAATTGACAACAAAAATTTAACAATGTCAACAATTGGACTTGGTCTTCAAATTTGAAAAGTATAGAGACTAAAACGCAAATTTGTGAAGAGTACATAAACTTATGACATATTTTAACATTTATACTACAAAACATTTATTATTAATATATTTATAACTGTAATAAATATTTATTATTAAAATATTAATATTTAATATTTCTAATAATGTGTGAAAAATATTATTTTTAAAATTTATTATTAAAATAAAATTGAAATATTAAATAAATTTAATAAATTATATTAATAATTTATTATATGAATAGATATAAATAATTAAATATGTATGTTTAATAATATTAAAAAATATAATATTTTATATTAATATATTAATATTTTTAAATATTTTTAAAAATAAAAATAAAAATTATTATCAATATAATAATATTAAGTTTGATTTAAATTAATTTTTATATAAGAATAAAATTATCTATAGAGGAATTATTTTCTGAAAAATGACTTAGCTTCTCAAAATGGTAAGTCATTTTATAGGAAAAATAACTTATTTTACTTTGACTTGTAAGTCATTTTTTGTTAACCAAACTGTTTTCTATGAAATAAATATAGGAAGATGTAGAAAACATTTTCCGTAAAAACTTTTACATGTAAAAAAAAGGACCCTTAATTTTCAAATAAACTTTTAGGGTTAATATTTGATACACTTGTATTGTACTTTAATTTTGAGAGATTGCCACATGTATTTTTTTAATATTTATTATATTCTTATAGGACATTTGTCAACTTCTAACTCTACTTGTAGAATCTAAGAACTTCACTGATAGTGTACCGAATATTTTCTATATTTATATATTTATATATATATTTATATAATGTCTAAAACTATCCATAGTCCCTATTCAACACTTAAATAAGAGGATAACGCGCTTCAGCACACTCGAATCCACGTCTTGCCCAAAGCAATTTAATTATAATTCAATTCGTGACGGTCGTAAGTAGAAATATCGTATTCTTCAATCATTGATAAACAATTTGTTGGACAATACTCAACACAGTTACCACAAAATATAAAAATTCTGAAATCAATACTATAATTAAGCAATTTTTTTTTCGAAATCCGTTTCAAATTTCCAATGAACAACGTGATTAATTATTCATAAGGATATTAAATAATTACGGGTAAACGATTTGCGTGGGGATAAAGTAATCATGAAATCTTGACCAATGTACCTTACTGTTCGGACTGTTTAGTGGCCATAATTCATTAACTTAGTTATTATAGGGAATATATCTATGGATAATTTTATGTTTGTTTCTTTCTCTGGTTTAAATCAAGTTATGAATTTCATATTCTTGACAACAATACCGATACCAATTGAATTAACACTCAATCTACTTTATATTTTTTAAACAAAGATGAATCTAAAACCATATTCCAACATGCATTAATCGACGTAGAATAATAAAATAATAAACGCCTTTATTTGCATAATAAAAATAATAAACGTCTTTATTATTATTTTTCCTCCTCGAATTTCCCATTAGATCAAAGGATAATAATATAAATTAAAAAAAAATCCATTATTGACTTGTTTAAATGAATGTATTCAATTTTTTTCACATGTATATTTCCATAAAATGAAATATCGTAGGAGATCAAAATTATGACTAACGTAGCATATATGAGAAGGGAAATTTTGTTAAGAGATAACATTATTAAAATTTTAACATTTTAATTAATTTTGATTCAATGTATAAATTGATATATAAACTTTGATTTGGTATAACTATACACATAAAATTTTTATTGTAGTTCAAATATATACATGAAACTTTCGTTTTGATTTAATTATATATATTTAAAGAAATAAATATATCGAGTTATTATTATATTCGATAGATATAATTATTTGTTATACGATATAAACATAAAATAATAATACTATATCAATAATTGTGCTAATATTGTATGAGAATTAGATTAGATCAGAATTTTCTGTATAGACTTACACATCATACCAAAGTTTATTTATAGTTTTAATATTTATCCCTAAATAAACGTTAGATAAATTAATTTATTCAGATAAAAAAAGTACACCATTAATTTATCTATGATGAATTTCAGTTCGGCGGTTTATTTTTTAAAAAAGACGTTGATTAATTAGATTAATATAAGCTGGGTTGTTATCCAAATCACCCAATTAAACACTTCTAATATTTATAAATTTTAATTTTTTATTTACTTCTTTTCATATGAGTGTAGCATCACAATTCTTAGTCTTTATTTTTTTTATACAATATTTAGAACTCACATTTTCTCACACTGACAACAATACCGATACTAGGATAATATAAATAATTATTATATAATAAAGCAACAATTACATAGGCGGTGGTGTGGTGTCAAACTAGTTGAATTGAAAATCTAATATACCAACTTTCCTAATTGCTTTCCTTCACCTAAATTCTTGACTTTTCTTAATTCAATAATTGGATTTGGAGGTCCAATTATTATTTGTAAAAACCAACATAATTTATTTCTCAAACTTAATATTTTTATATAATTTTTATGACGTTTCATCGCAATTAAAAATATTTATATAAATTTGAGGAAGGAGTTAAATATATAATTAATAATACGTCATGGAAAATAACAAAACATAAATATATGTTGTGAAGTAATAGAGATATAAAAAAAAAATTAAATTTAGGGTGGAATTGGATGGGTGGCGGGGTGTAGTGCAGTGTGTTTAGTTTATTTTTTGTCCCACGTTACAATATCATTACAGTATCTACTATCACCGCCGCTGCTATTTTTACATTGATCACAGATAAACGCACCGCCCATTCAAACACACTCTTAATTGAAATGATTTTATTTTTAATTTTGACTTAGATTTTGTATCGGTCACATGACCAGATACCATTAATCCAGAGAAGAAGAAAAAAATTACATGCAATGTATTTTGAATGAAGATTTTCTTTATGAAATTTCAAAGTCAAATTTGCCTATCAAACAAATATCTTAGTGAATGGCTTAGCTACCTTTGCCCTTCACTCTAGTTTCTTACTTCTTGCAAGCTAGTTTTTTGTACTTGTCAAAGTCAAAGATATAAAATCTTATTTGTTAAAAGATTTTTCGACTCCAAACGGATAATAATTAGAAGACTTTTTTCGAATAAGTTGACATCCCTTGAATTATCAAAGCATTAGTATTGAAGCAGTTAGGTTATCATATCCACCTGTGTGTTAAATATTAGCTCAAATATTACATGAAATATATTTAGAGTATAAAAATCAAATTTTAAATACGTGCGAACTTATCGCATGAATAATTTAGATTTAATATGCTAAAAATGCCTCTCATAAACTTTGATGGTACTGACTTTTCTTAAAATGTTAGGTTTAAGTTGTTCATACAATTAATATGTCCACACATGCTTTAGATAAGTTTCATGTGAGAACTAAGTTGGCGTTTAAAATCTAAGTTGATCACTGAGTTGACAAGAGGATCTTATTGATATGATATTAATATTTTGAAGACTCGGTTAAAACATTATGATGAAATTCAAAGACCAATTTAAAATTTAAATAATAGTTTAAAGACATCTGAGGCAACTAGCATAATATAATAATTAAGTATCTATATCTAGGGTGAAGCCAGAAAATTGCTTTGGAGGGAATGAATAATAAATTTTTGAGGCCAAAGTGTAATTTTACCATTATATATTAATTTGTAATTTTGTAAAGTATAACGGGCTATAAGTTAATTTACCTTTTTCAGGGGGCAAGGCCACTTCTTGTCTCTTGTCTATGTGATCCATACGACTGAGTTGATGTCATGTGGATGCCATGTCAGTAAAGTTAATAAACGCTAACTTTTTCCTTCATTTTAGAGTGATTTGACAAACAGCATAAGTTCAAGGACAAAAAGAGACGAAAAATTAAATGAAGAGCTAAAATATTTTTTTTAAATTAGAAGGTAAAATAAATAATTATAGTTAAAATTTTTCAATGATCCGTCCCTTTTGGTCTTGCAAAAGTAATAGATGCTTGTTTTTCTTTTTCTAATTTTAGCTAAACAATTAGTATAAAACTTGTAAATTTTCAGGATATTCATTAACATAGTTGGTTAAGAGTAAAGTCTGTTTATTAATTATAAAGATTATATTATGTATAATTATGAAAATTATTTTAAATATATATATAAAAAAAAAGAGGCTATTGGAAAATACCCTAACCTCATAATAAAAGCCATCGACAATGGCATGCATAATTTGACAAAATAACGTTTATGATATGCTAATTAATAGTTTGATTTAAAATTAGAGGTTAGTCATTAATTAGTCTGATGGTTAAGGTCTTTACTGTTTTAGATGTGATTTGGATTTAAGCCGCACTAGTTGTGTTACCAAAAAAAAAATAGAGGTTAATCTCTAGCAAAATGTCCTTTTAAATTAGAGCTCTGATGAAATTTTTTAAAAGAAAATTGAGAATTAACTTTTTTTTTTAAATTGAAAGAATTAATGAAATTTTTGAAAAAGTTTGAAAGACGTAACTAAAACTTCAAAAGTTTTAAAAGGCTTAATAAAAGTTTTTAAAATTTTGGAGGTACTTGTGTAACACCCCTATTTCCGATACGCTCGTTGAATTCGAGTATTGAAATGTTACGTTCATTGCTACTCATAGAAATTCATATTCATCTGGTTCTAAAATTCTCTAATATTTCCTAACCCGATACGACACTGTTCCTAATTCAAAATTTTATCGAAGGTGTTACACATTGTCTCCTATCAGGGTGTAAATGAGACACTAGTATTCGTAAGCTACTCAAGTTCAAATTAAAAAAAAATGAACTTGATTAGATAATTATCCAGCCAAACTCGAGCAATTTGAACTATCGATTGAGCTGACTTTAAGCTTCATAATACTTAACTTAAACAGCTAAACGCTTATCGAACATTTCATGTTTTATATTATTAAATTACATCATTGCATTTAATATATATTATTATCCCTAAACCCTAAAATTAAACAGCTAATATTCAAGAGAATAATATCCCATTAAAAAAGCATTGAAATCTACAAGAAAAATAGAACAACTTTTGTTTTGTTTTAATTGAACCCTAAGCAATGCATCTTGGGTAGCACGTCATTGGCACAATTCCATATTACAATCGGACAATTACACTATGTTTGGTTGGGTGTATTGGCATAGCCAATACACCCCTAATCAGTGGCCCCACCTAATCCCCCCTTATTCCTATGTTTGGTTCATGGTATTGCTAATACCATTGTAATCCATTATTGACTTAATCGGTGAAATTCACCGATTTGTAATCCATCCCTTTTGCCCAGATTAGGCGCCGCTTCAGTAAACCATCCCTGTTTTACCCTCCCATCAGCTTCCCCTTTGTTTCTCTTCTGTTCCTTCTAACCTCTGCCGATTTGCTCCCTCCGTTTCTTTTCTTTTCTGCCCTCTGTTTATTTTCTATTCTTTTCTTCCAATTTGCTCCCTTCGTTTCTTTTCTTTTCTTTTCTGCCCTCTGTTTATTTTCTTTTCTTTTCTGTCGATTTGCTCCCTTTGTTTCTTTTCTTTTCTTTTCTGCCGATTTGCCAGTTTTTGCTGATTTCTGAGTTACTGCAACTGAAAGGTAGGTTTATAACTCTCTATCAACCTTGTTACTGTCTTTTGTTTTTTCTGCATGTTAGCAGATTTGAATCACTGCCTTGTTAGTGCCCTTTTCTCATTAATCGGTAACTGCATGTAATCGGTTTCCCCTTTTCTCATTACAAGTTCTTTTTCATCTCACTGTGCCCTGATTTTCTCATTTACAGGTTAGTTTTCCATGGTTATTTTGTTTGTATTGCATGTCCGATTGAAATGTAGTTTTCCCCGATTGCATGTATACTCTTCTGCATAGGACAGCATTCCGTTCCGGAGAAACAATTTTTGGATTAGGCTTAAGAATTGATGATTGTTGTTTGTTGATAAGGTGCCTTGGCTTAAGAATTGATGACTGTTGTCTGTTGTTGGTTAGGCTTAAGAAATGCATACTGTTGTTTGTTGATAGTGTTGTTTGCTTTAATATGGATGGATGGGGCTATTGAATTGTAGTGTTATTATGCATATTGTTGATACTGTTGTCTGTTGTTTGTTGATGTGTTTTGGTAATGCTGGCTCTTCTATTTTCCTTATTTTTAATGTTGTGCTGATTTCCTTAATTTACCTTTTGTTGTTCTTTGAATATTCTAAAATTTGGCAGTCAAAATATGCTGGAGCTTCTTCAAAAGGTTGATCAACCTAGGGAACCTGGTACTGCAACACACTTAAGCTCTTCTGAACGTAATCAATCATCTGAAATGCCAGATGCAGAAACTTCTGATGGAACAGTACGGGGCATTTAAAAAGGGGCAAATGTTGCCTATTTATGATGCTCAGAAAATTGCCACAATGAAGACTGCAACACACTTAAGCTCTTCTGAACGCAATCAATCATCTGAAATGCCAGATGCAGAAACTTCTGATGGAACAGTACGGGGCATTTAAAAAGGGGCAAATGTTGCCTATTTATGATGCTCAGAAAATTGCCACAATGAAGGCTGCAGACAAAGGATTTATCGTTGGTTGGCCTTCTGATAATTTGCATGCTCTTGATTCTAGTGAGCAGGTTAATGCTGCTGATGCTAGTCAGCTGGATGGTACCCGGCAAAATTCAAACCTCATGCCAATAGCAAGTGGACATATCTTCTGTCAGTTACTTCCTCCCGGTATTCCAAATCAGAACTTGATTGTTATGAGAGCAAAAAAGCGTAAAAGTATGACATTTGAGCTTGTATCATGGCATAGAGAAGTGACACAAGGTCGTTCAAGACCTCAGGACATCAGGTATTTGGAATAATTTTCCAATTTGCTGCAATTTTAACAGCACATGTAATATATGTGTCTCTATATGTGTGTATATACTATATCAATAACCAAAAACAGAAATATTTCCCATTAGCAATTTGCTGAAGTACAGAAATTATTGCTCTCTTCTCTCACTTTCTTTATGCTTTCCTCTTCATTGGAATTATGTTGAGGTTTTCTTTTGATCGCAGTGCGGCTGAAGCAGGATGGGCACATGCAGCAAATCGATTGATTGAGGTGTGTTTGGTGTCAAACTACCATACTTGATCTTAGTTTATTCCTTATTTGAACTATGACAGTTCTCACTTAAGGACATTGATCTTGATATCACAGGCTGAAAACGAACCTGAAATGATTGAAGATTGGCCGCCTGTGCTTAGATCAAAAAGAAGGCTTATCTTGACAACACAGCTTATGCAGCAACTACATTGTGCTCCTCCAAGAGCAGTTCTTTCTGCAGATGCTATAAAAAACTATGAGACCGTGGTCTATTTTGTTGCCAGATTAGGCTTAGGAGAAGCATGCAGCTCAGCATATATATGTGAAAGTGATAAAGCTGTTCCTTCTGAGAGTGGAAGCACGTAAGAACATGTTAATTATGTTTGAAACCCCTGAATCCTGTTTTTTACTGTCAACTGGGGATTTTTTTTTCTACTATCGTACTGATGCGGCTTTTGTTTTTGTTTTTGTTTTTTTTTTCCTGCTTTTAGCCTCCCTGAAAAGGTTAAGAAGAGAAAGCAGTCCATCTTAAAGGCTGCAGAACAGTTTGTCATCGCTGCGGAACAGTTTGTCATCACTGCAAAGAAGCTGGAAAATGATTTACAGAGGTAACCCAGATCAAGTTTTTACCAGTATGTTTTATGCATAATATCTCGTCTTCAATTTTTTTAATATACTTACAAGTAATGTATAAGTTGGAAGCAAGGTTTTGCTTTATATCACTATTTATTAGTTACATTATATATATATTTGAAATCCTTTGTTTGCCCCATGGTGCTCCCGCTATTGGTTTTACCCTAAGCAGTTGTCATGCTGGTTGTCTTCTAATGTTCCTCATTTTGTTATGTAGTCTGGACAAGAGATCCTCAATCTTGGACTTAAGATTGGAATGCCAGGATCTAGAGAAGATCTCACTCATCAATCGTTTTGCCAAGTTCTATGGTCGGGGACAAGCTGACAGGGCCGAGACCTCATCGACCTCTGCAGCAATTGCTAGCCCTCCCAAATTCTTCATCCAGAGATATGTTTCTGCAGTACCGATGCCTAGGAATGTTCCTGATAAGGTACAATGTCTTCCACTTTGATGATTAGCTAATTGGTTTTTTCCAGTTCAAGAGTTGACTGGATACTGGCTGACTTATAGGTGAAATCTTCTGAAGACTCTACTTCAGCTATGTTTGCATGCCATATACTGATAAAAAAGGACAAATCTCAGCTGACTAAAATTGATTGATTTGCTGCTTTAATACAGCTGCCAATTCAGCATTCATCTCCTTTGAGCCTGCCTTGTTTATATATTTGTAGGTTGATAGCTTCTGAAAGTTGAATTCTAGGGGCAGATTTGTAGGTTTATGTACTAACAACGAAAGGAGCTTGAGTGCATTGTGGGGGAAGCTTGCTGCCGAGATACTGATGCAAAACTGGGATATTGCTCTTGAAGAACTTAATCGTTTGAAAGAAATAATCGATTCCAAGGTTTTGGTTATATCCCCATTGATTATTCGGTTTTTATTTTGACAATTTGCTTTCCGATCATTCGTTGACTCATTTATTGGTCTTTTTGCTGCAGAGCTTCTCATCACCTTTGAACCAAGTTCAGAGTAGAATATGGCTTATGCATTGGAGCCTCTTCATCTTTTTCAACCATGACAACGGAAGAACACAGATCCTTGACCTATTTAATCAAGACAAGTATGTCACTTTAACAACTAAACTTAAGGTTTCCATGTTTTGTTACTGATGTTGTTAGTTGCATCATTTGTGTGGTAGTCACATCTGTGCTTATTTGTTCTTTGTGCATTTTCCTGTCTTTTTATGCCATGACTTACTTCTGTTTCAAGATCCTGCTATGTTCACATGCTTCGGTTTTGATTGTGTTGGAATGGAACATGTTTAGAAACTTTGTGGATTTCTTTTATCATTTGCATGGTTTTTTTAATATGAAAAGTTAATGCACTGCCTGCCATGTAATTTGCAAAATGTTTGTTCAAAGATTTGAGGCTAAAGTAGGTGATATCTTCGCATTGACAAAGAAAGTATGTGTCCCATAAAGAACTGCAATCAAACCAAAAACAAAGAAAGTAGTGTTAAACCTCTAATGAACATGTGTAGAAGTGTGTATATGGTATATGCCCCATGTTTTGAAGTCTTTACTCTTTAGCATGTCTAAGAGAATGTGTATAGTATTTGCATGTTGAATTTTATATAAGCAAATTAAGTGATCAGTTTACTAATGCAGGAAAGAAGTAGATGAGTTGTGCCGAACATTGGAAGAGAAAGAGGACAGTTCATGTACTGCCTCAGATCAGT
Organism: Gossypium hirsutum; assembly: GCF_007990345.1. Classification (NCBI taxonomy): domain Eukaryota; kingdom Viridiplantae; phylum Streptophyta; class Magnoliopsida; order Malvales; family Malvaceae; genus Gossypium; species Gossypium hirsutum. The sequence continues at coordinate 2,492,792 of NC_053439.1, read as the reverse complement.
TTTCTTGTATCACAATATAATGAACTTTGCTAAACAAGTTATGCGTGCAATTTAGTTGGAGAGGTTTTTTGTTAGGTCATGTAAGACTTTTGTTGGTTAAACTATTAGAAATTCAAGAGCAAATTGGGTCCTCTAATATAAAAATGAGCAATTTAGTCCTTATATAATTCGTTTTGAAGCAAACAAGTAACTTTTGAATAGTTTTAATATTTTTCTTATCTAAATGCTCGTGGAAAAAATTGAAAATAAACATGTCTAAAAGTTTAATCATAAAAAATCCATCTTTCTACAGAAAATATAACAAAAAAAAGTTAAAATAAACGAAGAAAACAACATTGAAGACCAAAATTGCTGCAAGTCAAATCTAGAAACAAAAATGAAATTGAATACATAATTCATTACTGGGAAACAGAATACATAATTGGGAATATGAAGAAAAACCCTAATTCATTATATTGTTAAGTAAATTTAACTTGGGTTGCTGATGGTAAAGTAACAATCATTAAATCAGTATTCAAAGTCAAGTTCAAATAATTTAATATTTGATAGAAGAAATTGATGAAGTTTGTTGATACAATCATAAGAATATTTAATTTTATTAAATTATATATTTTTGTTAAATTATATTTAATAATAATAATTTTATAGTATTATATATTATGATTTTAGTAAATTATATATTTTTGTTAAATTATATTTAATAATAATTATTTTAAATTATATTTTATAATATTATATATTATAATTTTAATAAATTCATATATTTTATCAAATTATATATTATAAAAAAATATATTTAATAATAATTATGTTAAAATATGATTAAATTATTTATTATTTATATTAATAATCTTATTAAAATTTAATAACAATAACAATAATCAGTTACCTAAACAAATTTATGCTAAGGGTATTCTAGTCATTTTAGTTTTTTCCATTATGCTATTACACCTCTATTCCATTCAACCAAACACAAGATTACTATTACGCCTCTATTCCATTACATTCAACCAAACAGTTGATTTGCTATTACACCTCTAATCCAATACACCTCTATTCCATTACACCTCTAATCCAATACACCTCTAATCCAATACAGCGAACCAAACGTGCCCTTAGGAATTTGGGAAGCAATAATTATAATTATAATTATAATCCCAATGAAAAGCTTTAAATTTTAAAAGATTTCTCTTTGGTACAACCTGTCTGTCTTAGCTAAATGGTCTAGTTTAACATAAAAGAAATAATAAATTAAACCTTCCTTTTCCATGAATTTCGCAATCTTAATCAACAAAAACAGGTTCTACTAAGAGTTTGTGTGTGGCCGATTGAATTTTACTTCGATTAGTATGAATATTGTTGTCAATACAAGAGAAAGTGTATTATCATTCTATTTATGAGTCGATGAGAAGATATAGATAGTTCTAAACATTGTATCAAAAATAACATATATGATCAGAACTAAAGGCGAAACCAAATAACTTTTTTAGGGCGCCGAAATTAAATTGTAATTTTTATGATAGCAAAAATGTAATTTCACAGCCTATATATTTATAATTTTTAAAAGATTAAATCAAAATTTTACATTTTTAGGGGAGCAAAGTATAATTTTACCTTTACTAATTTAAAATTTTAAAAATTTTAAAAGGCCTAAATAAAAAATTTTCCATTTTGTGAGGGGCGAAGCACCTCCCAACCCCGTATAAAAAGATTAACTTATAATTTTAAAATTATAAAAATACAATTTTATCATCGTATTAACTTATAAATTCAAAATTATAAAAATATAATTTTATCATCGTATTAACTTATAATTTCAAAATTATAAACATAACTAAAATAAAATTTTGCCATTTTGAGGGACAAAGCCCTAACCCGGCCCCTCATGCGGTCCCTAAAGCAATGGGGAAGCACGGCACGAGTGGTTTTGACCTCACTCGGATATATGGTACAATTTTATTTTTAACTTCTCTTAAATTTTAATAATTCAATTTAATCCTTTTGAATCAATAATAACAATTTTTGCCTCTTTCAAAAATTTAATAATTTAATTTTTTAAATAATTAAAAAAATAAAAGATCTGCAAACCCTTAATTCCTAAACACTTGGAATTGTAAATACTTAATTTTTTGTTGTTGTTGTATTGGATCTAAAGTCATAGTCTATAGGAGAAAAATTAGATATAGGATCTTAGCTATGTTAATTTATATTATTTTTCAAACCTACCCCTTTATTTGTTTTTCTTCATTTTGTTTGTCTCAAAATACTTACTCATTTTCATTTACTTCTTTCTTTCTTTCTCTTTTGAATGACATTTAATTCAATGTTGACATTAATTGCACATGCTCAATCTATCTAATCCTTCAAAATATTTAATTTCCCCTTTTCTTTTTGTAATTTCAATTGGTAAGGATATTGACATTAATTTTGATTCAATGTGCGTACGAATTTTGATTTGATTCAATTTTTACAAATTATTAACAGCATTATCGAATTAGCATCACTTTACGTTGATATAATGCATGCACAATAAATAATATTAATCTGATATGAAAATAAATATATGCAGTCATTTCTTTAAAACATATACAGTTGAATCAAAATCAAAGTTTCATATAGATATATGAACCACAATTTAAATTTCATATGTATAACTGCATCAAATTAAAAATCATGTATAAATTTAATATTTATTCATTTTTAATATAATCAGGTCTTATTTAATCATATATATATTATTAATTATAAGTTTAAGTGTAGAAAAAGGAATTGACTTTTTTCTAAAGTAAAAAATAAATCATCTCACTTGTTGGAGTAATTAATCCTTTTGCTTTAGCCTTTAGGACATTTTTGGTAACTTATAAGGTATTGGTCTTGTAAGTTGGTATTACTATTTTGCTTTAGATTTTAGGACATTTGTGGTAATTTATAAGCTATTAATATTGTAAATTATAACCACCGGTTATTAAAATCATTGAATATGACACTCTGGGATTATACAACATCATTATTTAAAAAAATATATTTTTCAAACTCAAAGTGCCACATCATCAAACTTTTATACTTTTCAAGTTCAGGGATCAAAATGGACCTAGTTTTTAAGTTCAAAATAGACCCAAAAAAATACAGGTGCCAAAGTGAACCTAGTTGTTAAGTTTAGAGACCAACGTGGACTTACTTACCAAGTTCAGGGGCCAAAAGTCACATTATACCCTTTTTTCACAATCATTAACAAAATGAGATTAAATGAATAACAATTTTCAAGTTCAAGGGTCAAAGTGGATTAAAAAGGAGTTTAGGGGACAATGTAGGCCTACTTGCTAAGTGCAAGGGCCAAAAGTTACATTATCCCATAATACAATCCAACTTACATTGTGCTCCATTGACAATTAATAAACTATGCATCGAAACTTGTTGAAGTGGGGTCGAACTTGCTTTGGGAAAAGTTTTCGAAGTGTCATCCATCGGGAGCTAGTGAACCCTTCAACAGTGGTCAGTATATCCCAGGCACATTACCAACCATCGTCGACACTTTAGAATTTTCCCCTCGAGCCATTTCGACCTCTCCTCAACAGAACTACTTTATGATTAAATTATTTTTTTTTTGCAAGGAAAAATACCATGGAGGTCCCTGTACTAGAAGTCTGATTACATTTTGCCCCTTCAACTAAAATATGGACAAACTAGTCATTGTACATTAGATTAAAGAACAAATTGGTCCTTTTCCATTAAAAATTTCATCCATTTGTATTGTTAAAAACTAGGATGGTTGACGGAATAACTAGATAATAACATGCGATGTGCCACGTGTACCTCATGCTGACTTATAGAGACCAAATTTTAACAGCATAAATAGATGAAATTTTTAATAAAAGGACTACTTTGCTCTTTGATCTAACATATAAGGACTAAATTACCCATCTTTTGAGTAAAAGAGTAAAATGCAACTTAACTGCTAATACAAGATCCTCCATGATACTTTTAGCTAGTGCACCACAAATTATTTGTCAAAATTTGTGAGACTTTAAAGAGTAATAAAATAAGAGACTATATCTAACAATTTATATAATGTAAGGATAAGACCTAGAAATATTATATTAGTATTACTCATGACTTGTTCCAATCAAATTGATGTAATTATGGGTACATGATTGGATATTTTCTATGAAATCTAATATAAACAATATTTGAAGAATTGATATAAAATTATATAATCTCGCAAATTAAACAGCTAATAAATAATTAAGCCGTCCATTAATAATAATTATGATAAGTAAATAAGAGGGAGGGGGGTTGGTCCATTTCTTTTTTATTTAGTTGTTGGACCATTATTGAAAGTTTCCAATAGTATCCTCAAATATCATAGGAAAATCATATTCGACAAGGACGAAAATGACCATCAATTCTTATGGTTTTCGTGTTGTAGGGAAAAGTCAATTCCTAACGGTATCTGTCCACCGACCACCGACCTACCCTTTGCTTCACATATTAAATTTGTTTTTTTTTTTTTAATTTCTTTTGGAAAATAATAAGTTTCGTTCGGTTCATGTTATATTTTAGTCATTTATATTTGAAATGTTATGATTTAGTCACTTTCATTCGGGTTTTATTACAAAGTGGTTACTCGCCGTTAAGTTCTATTACCTCCCTAAAAGTAGTCCTACATGGCAGTCCAAATGAGTTTTTAATGCCAGCTTGGATGTCTAGCTGAGATGAGAATAGAATACAAAATTTTACCCTAAAACTCGATTCTTTTCCTATTTAAAAAGAAGCAATACGTGGATTTTGGGAAAAGAAAATAAATAGAGTTTTAGAGATAAAACACTAAATATTGGATCTTTTGGGTTCTTTTTAAAGGTTTCTTGTTTTGCGAAGAAAATATGAAAAAGGAAGGCATATCAAGTCAGATGGATGCAAAGGAAGAAAATAACAAGGTTTTTACTTTAGGGTTGTCGCTGTTTTAGAGCAAAATTACTTATTTAGTAAAAGAGAAAACGAAAGCAAAGAAGATGTACTTGGACATTCCATTGAATCCATCCTTTGTTTTCCATGTTGAACAAAAAAAAAACAATCGATTGATGAAACACTCAATTTGATTTCTATTGTTTCGATTCATTTAAAACTCATTTGCACTGTCACGTAGGATTGTCGTTAGGGAGGTAATAGAGCTTAACGACAAAGTGACCACTTCGTAACAAAACCCTAACGTAAGTGACTAAAACGTAAAATTTTAGGCATAAGTGACTAAAATGTAATCTGAGGCAAACAAAAGTGACTATTTTTATAGTTCACCCAAAATTTTAAAGCTTTTATTAGATATTTGTACTAATATTTTTAGATTTTTGCGAGATAAATGTGAATTTAAAAGATATCGAAAATTGTACTTTAAGACGCTTTTTTTGATACTTAAGTTAGTATATTGACTTCATATTTAATGGCCGAGTTAAAAAGATTAGGCAGTGACTTTATCCGTTAAAATGATTTAATTATTTTATAATCCTTTAAAAATTGTAAAATTATAAAACACCCCTAAACATTTCCCCCCAATAAAAAATTTTAATTTCACCCCTACCTATAATCGAAAAGGCAAAAGCTTTAAGGTAATGAAAAGATGAAGATCTATACTTAATACATGAACTTTCATCAAATCATGTGAAGTCATCCACTAATTAATTTAATTAGCTGTTAAAATGTTTGATTATTAATAATTTTTTAAGGATTTTTTTATAAGTTACATCAGTGTGTAAATTAATACATAGAGTATAAAATACAAACCTTATGTTTCATATGTTGACTTTAATATAATAAATAAGTTATTTTAAGGTAAATTACATCATTAGTTATCCGACTACTAGTAAATTTTTATTTTGATCACTTACTTAAAAAAGTTACAATTTGGTCATTTACCTTTTTTAATGATGACACTTTTTTAGTTGGTATAATAACAATTTTAGTCCTCGGCTTTTATATTTTTTGTCAATTTGATCTTGATTCTATATAAAACAATAAAAACATGAAATTCTTTTTTACAAATTTAGGAAAGTTTATATAAAAATTCTAAGAAATTCTAAAAATACATAGAAAATTCAAAAAATTAAATAAAATAGATGAAAATTTAAAAAATAGATAAAGTGAGAGAAAATGAGGGGGAAATGTTTTTATTATAAGAATGGAAAAAAGATTCGGAATATAATGTGTTTTTATGATGTGGGTTTTGAAAAATAATTTAAATGAATTAAAATTTTGAATTGAGTTTGACAAAGAAAATTATGCGGTATATTTTGTACTTTTTGGTTAAAAAAGTTGACATCGGAGTCAATTTCACAGGTCAATTTTCGTTATTATGTCTAAATATTGAACAATTTTGAAATTTATTGCGGCAGAATCTTGAGTTTTCTAGTATGAACATTTGTCTTTAATCATATTAAGCTTTATACAAGTTGAATATCATGTTAAGAGATCCAAATTGATCTATTTTTTTGTAATCCAATTTCATCATTTTACCGCAATGCTAATGATTTGTTGTTGCAATAAACTGGCAATAATTTAAATTTTTATATTGAATTTTCTAATTTTTTAAATAAATTTGAGTTTATTTTATAATTTTTTATATAGAATTAAGGTTAATTTGACAAAAAGTATAAATTTAAGATTAAAATTATTACTATACAAATTAAAAAAAGTACCGTAGTTAGACACTTAACAATCATGTGACTAAAAAGTAATTTCGAATTCATTAATTATCAAATTGTAACTTTTTTTTAAATTAAGGGATCAAAATGAAAAATTATTTATAATTGAATGACTAATGATATAATTTATCATTAAACGAAAAACAGTGACAAAAACAGACAAAGAATCATCATAAAATTAAAATTTTAATCAATCAATTAATTAAAAACGCTTGAGAAAAACAAAACGACATTTATTTTTTCTTTACCTTTTGAATTCCACTTCACTTGCCCACAAAACGACAACCCCTCATCACCGCCTGCTAAATACATAATTATTTTACCTAATTAAATAGGGATAAATATTAAACATATACATAACTCTCGTATAATGTTTGATTGGTACAATTATATGCATGAAACTTTAATTTGAATTCGATTGTACATATTTAAAAAAATGAATATATCAACGTAAAATGATGTTAGTTCGATAATGATGTAAATGATTCGTAAAAACCGAATCAAATCGAATTTTGAAGTATAAAATTGTACAAAACCAAAGTTCACGTATGAAATTACACATTGGAATCAAAGTTCGTATATACTTTCTATAGTTATTCCAATTAAATAATTTATTTCTTTAATTAATTATTAAACTAGCACCTTAATGACACCTATTTAAACTATTACTGACAGTTGTATTATTTATTGATAAAATATTCATAATTTTATTTTAATTTTTCTTGTAATTATAACATATCTTAACAATTTTATTATATTGTAATTATTGCTTTTATGTATTTTTTTCTCGTGATTAATTATAAGGTTCATAAATTTAACAAGTTTAATTAATCAATATGAGTTATCAATTTATCACTAGTTATTAAATTTAAGTAATCAATTTATAAGTTTATAATGTTCTAAATTCACATTAAAATATTGGGAATTTAATATTTTATCAAACTCATATATTTAATTCAACTCATCAAAGATTAATTTTAATTAAGATCATTTATAATTAATAGGCTTGTTTATATGAGATAACTATAATTTTACTTAAAAATTTAGACCATATACTATTATCGAGGGTTAAAATAAAATATGAAAAACCGATTCTTCTAAAAACTTAACTGTTATAACGAAATGTTGTTATAAAGAAGACTGACTGTAAATATAAAATCTGATAATTTTCAAGCATTCTCTTTTAGAATTAAATCAAAGTTTAAACCAAGATTGAATTTTTTTTTTGAGAAATTAGATTGATTTTTAATTTTATAAATGAAGTGATGTAAAAAAGTGTTGATATAAATCCTATTAATATAAAATTAATTTCATTTTATTTTAATTGAATTAAATTTACTGACAATTGAGATATTCTAATTAAGGCCCAAACAAACCCCAAGATGCCAAGACAAAAGCATCTACATCTATGCCCTATTTTATTTCTTCCAAAACAATAATGTTTAAAGAAATGATAATAAGGACTAATTCTGGTTTTAATCCTCATTTATTTTAATTTAACATAATTTAATTCTATTTTTATATTATTATAAGTAAGACCAAATTTATAACACCTTCAAATTTGATCTACGTATTAAAAATTCACATCAAACTAATTGATTGTTTGGTTACAATAGTAAAATTAATTATTTATCATGCATGATGTTTGGGGTTTTAAATCTCCTTATGATTGATTTTTTTATTGATTTAATATACTAAATACGTAAAAATATCCTCATAAAATATAACTTAATTTGTATATAGAGGAATCTTTTAGTAATTTCGTAATTGAGTTGATGCCCATTTGACCCTAACAAAAACTCAATAAAACACTTAAAATAAGACATTATATCATTTGGAGCATATGTTATTTTTTTGTCCAACAAGGTATTTGTATTTGAAAAAAGTTATATATTTTAGTACCCGAAGATAACGATGTTAACTTTTGTGTGTGTGTGTATAATTTAGGTTTTACGGTTGATTTGTTGGGTATGAATTTTTCATGATTTTGTTCAGGGGTGAGCAAAACTTGATTCGACTCGAAAAAATCGAAAAAAAATTTGAATTTCGAGTTAAACGAATCGAGTTAATCGAGTTATTCGAATCAACTCGATTTTTTTTCCAAATTTCGAGTTCGAATCGAGTTGAGTTTTCGAATTCGAATAACTCGAATAATTCGAATATCAAACTATAATATTTTACAACTCCCAAACATTTTTACTTTTACCTTAAAACTTTTACTCTTTCCCATTTTTCCCCCAAAACTTTTACTCCCCTCCCCTCCCAACCCCTCAATCTACCCAAAATCCATTTCCCACCAAAATTTTACTCCCCCATTTACTTTTTCTCAAAATTTTACTCCCACAAACCCTCAAAACCTTTTATTTTCCCCCCAAATTTTTACTCCCTCCTACTTTTCCCCTAAAATTTTTATTCCTTTCCCATCTCACCTCCCATCTACCCCAAACCCTCCCCCCTCCAATTTTTTTTTAATATTTTCCCTCCACAATTTTACTCCTCCTATTTACTTTCCCTCAAACTTTTATTCCTCAAAACTTTTTATTTTCCCTCTAAATTTTTACTTCTCACCCTGTACTCTCAAATAAAAAATCAAACTTATCTAAAAAAAATCACTAAACATAAATAGTAATAATTTTATTTATATCTACTATTTATATTATTAAATTAAATTTCACATTTTATATTATTTATATTATTGAATTGTTTAGTCATATTGAATATTTATATTAAAATTGAATTATTAATTATGCCATAAAATATTCGTGTTAAAATTTTATATTGGTATCAATTTCACATTTTATTTTTAAAATAACTTTTATTCAAAAATCATATTTTTACATTTAATATATTTTTTAATTCTAAAATACATAGTGACAAGAATCTAAAGATAATTGAAACAACTAAGCAAGCAAAGAAGCTAACCAATATATAAAAAATTAATAAATAAATTATGAGGCGATGAAAGTTAATAAAAAATTTGATTAAGGCGGACAAATTTTATTACGATGGGTGACAGTGGTTACAAGGACCCAAAATTATTTTTTTAAAATTTAACTCGAACAAATATATTCGATTCGAATTCTATCTCACTCGACTCGATTCGAGAAAACTTCAAATAAAGTTAGGATGATAAAATGAGATTCGAAAATTTTCGATTCGATTCGATTCGGTCGAATGCTCATCCCTAATTTTGTTAATAGAATAAATTTAGTGTTGATTGTATTTTTTAAATTTATATTTATTTTATCAAATACAATCCGATAGAGGTGATTTAATTTGAGTTTTAGGATTGATTTGATTAAAGTTAATAGCTAATTATTAATTTTTCATCACATCAACTCTTAAACAGAAATTAAACACTAAAAAGCTTAAACACTGTTGCCTTTAGATGCCATTAGAAAAAAAAGTGTCAAACACAGGTATCAAATTTTCTATTAAGTTTATACAGTTAACTTAATTTGTATATATAGGGACCAACTTAAAAGAAATTTGAAATAAAAATAAAAAGTTCGAATTTTCAGCATAATAGAGGGACTAAAGTGAGAATTAATCCTGATTATTATAATAACTCCCTTTCACACAGTTTCTTGTCGGTGAATTTGGATTTTCTGGAATTTTCAGTTTTCCTTTGTTTTCTCTCTTTTTTTTCATTTTAAAGTTCTTTCGCAACATAAAAACCTTCGTAATTTGTCTGCAAAAAAAAAAAAAAACCATTTTCAGACACAAACACACACAGAGAGACACAACAATCAAAACTGACATGCCTCAAAAACCCTTCCTTTCCCTGTCTTTAGTTTTATAGTTCTTCGTGCCCAATTTTAATACAGCCAAAAAAAAAAAACAGGCCCAGAGTTGAAAAACTTTGGATTTATCGAAAAAAAAGCTATGGAAAATGGAACAGGGGTTGTTGCTGGTTCAAGGAAGTCGTCTACGGAGAGGCCGTACAAAGGGATAAGGATGAGGAAATGGGGAAAATGGGTGGCGGAGATAAGGGAACCCAACAAGCGGTCGAGGATTTGGTTAGGGTCTTATTCAACACCTGTTGCGGCGGCTAGGGCTTACGACACGGCGGTTTTTTACTTGCGTGGGCCGTCTGCTAGGTTGAATTTCCCTGACCTTTTGACGGGAGAGAAAATCGGATGCGGCGGCGGCGGCGATTTGTCTGCGGCTTCTATAAGGAAGAAAGCTATTGAAGTTGGTGCTAGAGTTGATGCTCTTGAAGCAGCAGCAGCCCATCATCATCATCATCATCATGGTCATAGCTATAATGGTGGTGACTATGGCGATGAGTTAAAGCCCAGTAATGGTGGGTTTTTAAATCGGGTTGATTTGAACAAGATGCCCGACCCGGAAGATTCGGATGGTGAATGGTTAAGGTGATTTGATTCAATCATGGCCCTCCAAATTGTTATGATTAAAATATAAATTTTTTTGTGGGGGGGGTCCGTCGCTAGTGGCGGCTGGGAGCTGATAAAAAAGGGAGGGAAAAAAAAGTGGAGGTGGTAGTTGCTAACATGCACCGTGGGATGTAGCTAACGTGCGCCGTAGTGGAGGTAAGGTAAGTTCTATACAAGGGACGGCTGAAGAAATGGAAAAAAAAAAAAAAACTTTGTATTAATAATTATTTTATCAGTGTAATGAAAAACCCTTTGGTTTTTCTACTTTTCGGTAATTTGGGGTTTCATGGTAACAAATTTTGGTCACTGTAAAAACAAAATTGGATAACTGTATATTATTATTATTATTATTTGGCACTAATTTCTATTTTCTACTTTTTCTTAATAATTGTTTGTGTTATTAATTTAAGATATTGAGTCGGAAATAGATTGAATTTGTTAAGTGTTGTCGGTTAAGCAATTGATGTATTACTCTTATTCTGAGAACCCAAAGGGGCTTACGGAGTCTGGCGAAAGCGCGTAAACTCTATAAATCCCTTTGGGACAAACATAAACATTCTAAGGACAATACTTTCGTTGAGGGTCTATGTAAAAGTCGATACCTCAATTTTTTTTTAATAAGAGAGTTGGCTCTTAAAAAAATTTAAATTTTTGAGCTCGGGCTTGAATCAGTTTAAATTTAAAATTTTTTAGCTCGGGTCGGTTTAAAAAGAATGGAAGTGAGGGAACATGGAAGTGGGCTACACGTCCCAGCAGTTGGTGCAAAATGGCCATAGTAGCCACTACAGCTATAACTGCTAAAGTGATAAGATTTTTTGAGTTAGGTATTCTTTTAACTCACGATTGTAGTAGGTTTTTTTTTTATTTTGGTATTTGAATTATTATTTATTTAAAAATTATTCGCATTCAATAAAAATGTGTTAAGTGTTTTATTTTTTAAAGTAAATTAAAACGAAATAATTGTTTAATAAAAAATTTTAAGTACTAAATTAAAAAAATAAGTATAATTTAAGGGTCAAATTGTAACATAATTTTCTTTTCATGGGCTTCCCCACTGTGTCAATGAATGTGGGTCACAACCATAATTCAGTAAAAAAAATAAAGCATAGGGACTGCCGTCCAGGGAGTGGATGATGATGTTTGGTCCAATCCAACACGAGTGTGGTGGGGGTGTTCTTTTTTTTGGTAACTTACAATTATAAATGGTATTAATTATCTGTTTTGGGTTTATATGGATCAAGATTTTTAAAATCGGATCAGTGGTCAAATTAGTTAGATTACTAATTCGATAAAATAAATTATAAAAATATTAAAATTTTGATTCAATCGATTTAACCGATCCAATTCAAACAACATTGATATGAATAGAATATTTTAAAATATTTTAGGAATTGAGGTTGTCCATAGTTTCATACAATAAAACGAACATATTAATAGTGTATGTCAATATGGTGATTTTATTTTAATTTTTTTTTACCATTGCTGATATTTTAAATTAACAAATTATTTTTAAAATTTTAATTAAGTTTTCCAAGTATCAGTATTTCATTAATTAAGTTCTTTTGTTTCCTTAGATTTCAATTTAGTCATTAAACATTAACATGAACATATTTAATATACGCGAATCAAATTGTAAATATGTATAATTTTATTGTAGGGATAACTTATATATGATGTGTTAAAGGCAACAAAGAGTGATTCCACCTTCGACCTTGGGCAATAATTGGATTCGCTTAAGATCTGATGGTGTCGTTAATGAGGGAACCGATTTGGTTGCAACAGGGGGTGTTCTACGAGACTATAATGGAAGATGGATTCTAGGCTATAACAGATATTTGAGCTTTTGCTTTGTTATGAAAGTTGAATTGTGGGGCATCTTAGATGGATTAGCGTTTCTTTTGGAGCAGAAATATGACAGTGAGATGGTTTAAACTGATAGCATGGAGGCAGTCTTAGCAATTCAAAACCAGGCTCATAATGATCTAGACTCTACTCTGATCAGGAGAATTCACCAAAATTTATCCAGAGTAAGACATTGAGGCATTTGACATATCCTTAGGAAAGATAATGAAAAAGCTAATGGAATCACAAAACAAGTTAAAGAGGGTAGAGAAGGTCTTCAAAATTTTGAAGTTTCCCCGTCGAGGACCTAGTTCTATTTTATTATAACCTTTTCATTTTCATTTTCATTTCTTTTTTTCACCCCAAAAAAATGCAACAAAGAGCGATTAAACCGTCTATGCAATAAGTACATTGTACTTGCAATTTGATTTATGTATTCTAAATATTCTAAGTTAGATTTTAGTTGACATTTAACAATCAAACTAATGACTAAACAATGTAATGATCTAATTGATATAATATTAATACTTAAAAATTTAATTAGAACGTTTCAAAAATTAATAACCAAATTAAAATTTTGTATCATAGTTTAAGGATGCTGGTTGAAATTATTATTATTATTATTATTATTATACCTTTAAATTTAAGCAAGGAGAGACTACCCTAATCTAAGATCAGGGCATGCCATCAACATCATATTGGACTAAAAAGGGTACTTTAATATCATCTATCAAATAAAACTGTTAATGAGATTTCAACCCTAACATTTAAGAATATTCAATCAACTAAATTAGGGGAATAATCAAGTCTTGAGCTCAAATATTGCTAAGTTGCTCGGTATTTGTTTGGAGTTTGATCAGACATTTATTTTTAGATTTGAACTCAACTCGAGATCAGTGACAAAACTAGAGGGGTTGGCAGGAGTTCCAATTCCCTTAAAATGATTTTTTTTTCATATAGTCCCTTTAAATTTTTTAAAATTTTAAATTAGTAAATGTAAAATTGTATTTTGCCCCCTTAAAAATATAAAAATTTGATTTAATCATTTAAAAATTATAAAGATATAGGCTATTAAAATGGTGAAATTGTATTTTTTTCTATTGTAAAAATTACAATTTAATTTCGGCTCCTCAAAAATTTTCTAGTTTCACACTTGCTCGAGATATAATTGAACTATTGAAGTTCAAACTCAATTAAGCTTGTTTATCAATTTTTGTATTCGAGCTCGATTCGATAATTAAGCTTAGGGCTAATAATATATATATTAAGGATAATAACATAATTTAATAATATAAAATATGAAAAACTCGATAAAGCTTGCAAACTGTTCAAATAAAATATTACTAAACTTGAATTCAATTCAATTAATAGTTCAAACTAAAACTCCACTCGATAAGTATCGAATCAAATTTGAACTTTTTAAAAAAAAATTAAATTTAAATAGCTCGCGAGCAACTGTCTCGTTTACCTCTAAACCGAACCATAAATATCTTGTTTCTCTTATTCGGTGTTGTTAGTTGACAACTTGCGTACCCTGGCCAATTGCCCAACATTTAAGTTTTCAAAAGAAGACAGGACAGGGCACACTCTTGACAGTAGCGGCCCACAATCAGCGGGAGAAAGAAAAAAATAAGAATATTGTTTGGTTTAGGTAAAATTTCCATGGAGGTCCTTGAACTAAAAGTCAGACTATATTTGACACCTTTACTAAAAGAATAAGCAAATTAGTCTCTATACATTATATCAAAGAGCAACTCAGTCCTTGCTATTAAAAAATTCATCTATTTCTACTATTAAAAACTGATATGACTGGTAAAATAATCAGGCAGTTATACGTTACTTGCCTCGTGTATCTCATGCCAATATATATGAACTAGTTTTTAATAGTACAAATAGATAAAATTTTTAACAGGATGATTAATTTGCTGTTTGATCTGATATGCAGAGACTAATTTAACTATTTTTTAAGTGGAGTTAAAATATAATCCAAGTCTTAATAAAAGTTATCGAAAGTACTTTTACCTTTGTTTTAACACTTAAAACTTAAGTAAAGTCTGTACCCAAAATTGGTCCCCTTTCTCATGTGAATCCAATTACTCATTTAGAAATTTAGCCAGCCTAGCCTTACCCATCTATTACCATCAAAACGTGGGCAAGGACAGCAGATATTTTACCTTAACAAAAATTCCAAACCAATACATATTCACGCTTTTGTTTCCTTGTAATCTCCGGTTCGTTTTCAAATTTTTTAAATTCATGGGAAACCAAAATAAGAAACAAAGGACTGTCGTTGGATGGGTAGTTAAAATGTCCAATCACATTAAAAAAAAAGAGAGAAAAAACCAATGAAAGCATGAAGAATAAGAAAGGATGCAAAAACAGACATTACCCATATAGTAAGGAAGAGACAGCTTCAGCCGGTAATTTAGGTTCAAACAACCCCACCATTGGAGAATTCGTTTATGTTCTAAAACCTACGAGCATTAGCTAATGAGTCGGGTCATTTATTTTGTTGAGTAATTTTGTCTCGTATTTTATTTAGAGGAGCATTTGGGTATTTATATTATCATAGCTCACGGCTTGATCCTACTGTGCCTAGGACCGATATTCTGAGCGAGCTCTAGAATTGCTAGACACGTGTCTCACTCCAATTGCCTGCAGTGCACGCGGTCCTCTCTATACCTGGGACTGACATTCTGAGCGGGCTTTAGATCCGCTGGACACATGTTTCGCTCTGGGTTGCCCGTAGAGCATGTGATCCCCCTTCTGGACTGAGATTGTGACCCTCACTTGGTTCGTGCGAGTTGGATCCACGGACTCATCTTGCGAATCTGCGAACTCCCCTCGCTGTCGTCTCGTAATTCGCCTGCATTCAATCGTCTGGTGGGACCTATCTCGGTCACGGGTAGGTGACCCAGGTCCTATCTAGGATTCGGGTTGGGGACCACTGATGTATAACATGAAAATTCACTTAAAAAATAATAGGATTTGGACAAAATACGAGTGTCGAAAAATAAACTTGAGTAAAATTTAAAGCACATTTCCTATATGGGTTGAGCCTTGAGCAAATTTTTTTAACATGATCCCAATCCAACTTGGCCCGAATATATTTGTTATAAAAAATATTATATTGATTATATATGTTAAATAATAATTATATATTTATATTAAATCACTAACTCAATAACAATTAAATCGATTACTCAAAACTTAAGAAAAAATTACCCAAACCTAACCCAAAATATAAAATTTTAAAAATTATTTTTAATATAATAAAACATTTAATATATTTATGATAATGTTTTTAAATCTAAATACTATTTAATGTATTTTTATGTGTTAGAAAACTTTTATTTTAGCGTTTTTAGTGCATGTAGTATATTATATATATTTTTAAAAATCTTATCTTTAAACAAAAAACCAATCTAAAAAATCAAATATGGGTGGATTGGGTCAAATCCAAGTTTACCTTTCTTAAATTGAGTTGAGCCTCGACAAAAAAAAGAGAGCCCATTTTTCACGTCAGGCCGAGCTTGAAAATTTAATCTAGATACCTTGTATGGGTCTAACTTGAACTCAATTGACCCATAAACACTTCTAATCTTAATCTACGATATATGTTTTCGTAAGTGTATATGGTACACTAGTACTAACCTAAAAACTAAATCCGATAAATTAGAATTCAAATCAGTTTCAATACAATTTGATCATATAAAGTCAATAACTTAAAAAAGTCGAACTCAAACCCGTAATTATTTGAGCACGAAATAGACCTAAACTCAAAATGACTTAAATATAAAGTATCAAGATCCAAAATGAACAGAAAAAAAACTTCAAAACTCAAACTTGCCAACTCAAAAATTGGCAAAAACACAAAACCACCTAAACTTGAAATGGTACAAACCTAAAATTGATCAAAATCCCAAAAGAAATAAATATCAAAACTATACATAAATTTTGATACAACGTGCAATATCGCACATGTACTTTGATTTCATATATAAAATTTTGATTTGATTAAATTCTCACAAATTACTAATATTATCTAATTACTACAATTTTATGTTAATATATTGTATAATAAACTACTATATCATTCTAATATGAAAATAAATACATATTCATTTATTTAAATGTATAAATCAAAGCAACAGATTAAATTTGATAGTTTCCAAACCTAAAAATACCAAAATCAAAATGACTTGAGAACCTTAAAACCTGAAGTGACATAAACAACGTCAACCCAAAATCAACGAACGACCCAAACTTGAACCTTAAGTATCAAAATTCCAAAATGATCCAAAAGGAAAAAGAAACTAGAAACTACCCAAAACCAAAAACAATTTGAATACAAAGCAATCCAAACTCAAAACAACTTAAACTTGAATGACAATAACCCAAAATAACCCAAACTCAAAATAGCTTTTAAGCCCAACTTGACATGATCCACGTTAACCCAAAATCAACTTGACATACTAAATGGACAACTTCGGTTGCCCCAACTCAAATATTACAAATATATATGTGTAAATGTTGTCCTTGAAAAATCACTCTACTTGTTTTTGAATATGTCGAATAAAAACACTGAACGTATTTAAGAAGAAAGTCTAAAGCGACATAGATTGAAAACATTGACAAGAATTTGTGCTAAACTTCTGCCCTCCCAATGTGTCAATCCTGGTAAATAGTTGTGACTATAACAGTGTTAATAATGTAAATGATATATGTAATATTATACAAAAGCAGGGCAAGACTGACCATATAAAAAGCACGTAATCACACCTTTCTCCGAACTTTTCTTGATAAATGGAGAAAGGAAAAAACTTCATTGCTGCACTGCCCTATCCAACGCCCTGAATATCCTTCAATGATAAAGCCTCTCAAGTCTCGAGTGTTTAAGCTTTTCCTTCAATTTCACGCTTTATTCGAAGGGCGGCTCTAACGACATTTCCTCTTGTGATGATACCCACCTTTAGGAAAGGGATAGAGAGCTTAGCAAACGCTGGAAGAAAACATAATAGACGAAAAAGGAGCTTAAATCAGGGGAGAAATTTTTTTATGATGCTTTTTGACTTACCAGCTTGCCCTCTACATCAACAACCGGAAGCCTGCGGTATTTTGTCTCGAGCAATAATCTGAAATTTTTCGATAAACCAATTAGAAATGTTTGATAGTTCCCTCAACCCATTTTACAATGCTAGGATAATACGAGTTCAGGTGACGAGTTTAGATGCTTTCCTCTTGTGCCAAAAAATGAGAAGACAGGAACCCTATATTATGGAAGTAGGTAATCAACATATGGAATAGCAAAGGTAAGATAAGTTTGACAGACCTAGCAGCATCCTCGAGATTAGTTGTTTCACGTACAACTAATGGAGCTGGTGTCATTAAATCACCAACGACCTGGCCATTCGTCTTGTTGAGTAACTTCTGTACCTCGTTGAAAGTCTGCAAAATTGAGGACTGCTTTAGCTGCAAAAGGTGAAAAATTATATGATAAACAAAAATATGAGTTCTTCCGGAGCCAATTGCAGTGAACTCAAATACATGCAAGTTATGCAACCTTTGAAGCTTACAATCCAGTTTGTTAAAAATTAGTACTGTCAAAACAGAGAAGGTCTAGTTTGCTCCACCACATTGCTATGCGTCATTAAAAGGATAAAAAGCATTCGACTAAGTTTCCACTATGAAGGTTCATTTTCTTCCATAAAAGTATGTCATTTGCAAATATATATTGTACTCTTTTCTCAAAGTACCATCACTAGCATTAGAAAACAAATACATTAAATAAGCAGATTAGAAATGCCCATTTGTAGCAAGTGAATCTCTGTGCTCGAAAATGATATAGGATATGATTGACTAGAGTAGGATATTTTAGAAGTGCTGGAATCAATAATATAACTCTCCGCGAAAGACAATGGTTTCTGCAAAAGAAAGATGCATCTACATCAAGAAGAGAGACAATTCTTGCTTACTTTCCAAGTGCTATCAACTTCAGGAAACAGGTCATTCTCAGTCCGTCGCCCTAATTGAAAAAACAGTACATAAGAAATTACTATCATCACGTGAAGATATCCCAGATTCAGATAGATTTCCACAAAGGAAAAGATTAAAGAAACTTTTTTGACAGCAATAAAAATGCCTTCTCTGCTTTCTATTAGCCTATAATAGCAGCCATAAAGAAACTAGCATCCCAGGTTAATACAAACTGGTCCACACTAAAACCACTAGAAGGGGAAGCGATAAAAATTCAAGGCGCAAACTAAACTGCAGTTATTGCCAATATAAAGATTTATTAAAAGAAAAACAAAAATAAGGATCAAAAGGAAAGGGTTTGCTTATAGGAAAACTGTACATAACGGAATCACAACTAAAAGAAATATAAAAGCCACAGTAAAATTCATCAGATATCCTTAATTTACCAGATATGGAGTCCAATGCTAGCAAGTCATAATCAGAAACAAGTCCAACCTGAAGCAGAAAAGAACATGATCCCATTATTCCAAAAGTAAAAGCTAATGTTTACCAGGTCAAAAAGGACAAAGCAGTTACACAAACCAAACAAACAAAATTGAAATTGACTGCTTGAAAGCATGGTGGAAAACTTAGGAAAAAGAAGGCACCTCAATGGTAGAAAACTTGTGACAATGTCTCTCTTTTCTTTTTATTTTTGGATAATTGAACTTATATTCAAAATCCAAATGAAAGCAGAAAATCTGCTACAATGTACTCATGGTAAAACAATAAATTTTCAAATTTGGCTTATACCAAACATCTTACAATGAGAATTATTTACATCACTATGTAGAATATTTACATTACAGAATCAAGTTCACACAGTTGCAACAATCAAATGAAATGAAATAAAGCAGTAATAATGAATTGATCTATAATGGAGATGTGAACAGGCCTAAAAAGTCATCATATGGCCAGAACAACCTTTCCTTCACCCACCTCAACTTAAAGTCTTAAGAATGGAGAAAGAATCGTATTGCGTATACCTACAGTCCCAATTAGCCACTGTTTCACCAAGATATTTGCTTAAACTTAATGAATCATGACTATTAATTCGAGACTAGAAGAGTAGCATTCTATTTCAACCTTTCATGGGCAAGGCCCAATATCCAATCCAACACTCACTTTCGGGACATTGGCCTAGTTGGACAATGCAAATACTAGGATTCCACCTTTGTGGAAATGTCAAGGAATCATGAGTGTATAAAGAGCTTTGAGGTTTGGTACTAAAAGTTAGCAAACGAATTGCCAAAAACTCATGAAAAGAAAAAATTAAGGGAAAGATAACATACCAATTTCCAATCATCATCAATAACAGGAAAACCGGTGATTCTGTGTTCAACAAGAGCTTCCAGTGCTATTGGCGTTGGCAAAAGATCAATATATTAGAACCTTCCTTTTTAAATATGCATATTTACACACACACACACACACACAAACACAGACAACATATTATAAGATATAAGCTAAGCAAACAAGTACCTTCATCAACAGTTGTTGTTGGCTTTACAACATGCAAATCCTCTTTTCTCGTCATGAAATCCCCAACTGTATATACTCCACCTCTTGGCTGCATACACTCAAAATAAAGAAATGTTCATTCAAATAACACGAGTAAAGTTCGAAAAAAAAATATAACTATCTTCCAACATTGACAATGCTACAGCATTTTTCTTCCTAAATCAAGTACGGTTGAGTAAGAATAATACAGCGAGAATATAAATTTTTTAATCTAATTATATTAACCTGAAGCATTTGGATTTTTTTTTTTTGGCTAAAAGCTTTAGTAATTGATTTAGCACTACAATCAATATTCGGATAAAAATAAAACAAATGAAAGAGATGCTTGCAGAGCTTATTTACTGCCACTGCATCCTAAATCACTGAAACTTACAACTTATTACAGTAAATCAGAAAGGCTAACGCATAAACAAGCCAGAAATTTTCAAATAAAATCGAATTTAAACAGCTAAAATTCCATGCATGTAAAAGAAAACTCTCTCTAACATATTCAGACTCTAAATCAATTCGAAACTTAGTATTAATTTCAGCAAAAATAAACATCCAATAATTAAGAAGAAAAAAGAACGAACGGATAAGGTAACAAACCGAGACGGAATTGGCGGTGAGAGTGCCGCAAGCGGCGACAACAAAAGTGGATGACCTGCGAGAACTGGAGCCGGCGTTGACGGTGGATAAAGGAAAGGAAAGGCGGTGGAAAGGACGGAAGATGAGCTGGCAAGGCATATGGTGAATGGAAGCGGTGGAATTCGAAGTGGCGCGTAAGCGAGTGAGAGATAGAGGTTCGGTATGGAGAATTGTGTCCATATTTTATTTAAACGGCTCTTTCCTCTTCGGCGGCGGTGGACGGTGGTCGTCGTTTGAATATTTTTTGGTGAGGGATAATTCGAAGAGGGCCAAAAAGAGGAGTGATAGAATTGATTGGAGGTGGGAGATATAGTGATTAGCGAAGCTTAAACAAGTAACCGCCCATTTTGGGCCAAATTCCGTAGATTTTCTTAGGCGCGTGTTGATTACGACTTCAAAACGGTTAAAATCCTAAGACGGCCTTTGCGGGAAATTTTTATATGGTTAAAATTAAAGGTTTATTATTATTATTATTATATATATATATTTTTATTATTTTTATGGTATAACAATAACTTTAACCCATTTGTTTTTTTTCTTAATTTCAACTTTATTTTTAATTAAATTTGAATATTTAATCATTAATATTTTTTAAAAATTCAAATAATTTTTTAACAAAAATACTGATCAAAATATTAATTTTTTGACGATGTTGGTGTGGCAACCCATATAGTGTTTCATGTTAACATGTCACTATTTTTCTTATATATCATATCAACAAATAAAAATAAATTAAAAAAACATAAAAATAGTATGAAATACGTAAATTGCTATGCAGGTTGTCATGTTTAAAAAATTAATATTTTAGTCAATATTATCGGTTAAAAGAATAACAATTTGACTCTTTTATAAAAGATGATGGTCAAATTTAATTTAATTTTTAAAGGTTGAAGGTTAAATTTAGCTCAAAAAAGAATAAAGGTAAAATTGACAAAAAATTTTTATATAAAAATATTTTCAATCGTTAAATAGATATTGAATGGATTCAAAATTTTATTTACACTACAAGTATAATTATATTGACAAATTGATTGAATTATTAATTTTTGTCAAAGCTAAAAATGTAAAATTTTCATTATTTAGAAATCTTAAAAAGGCTTAATTGAATAAATAATTATCTAAAATGGCTAACATTATAATTACCTCGTTTAATCAAGTAGAGGTGTTCATTAGATGAATTGAATTGGGTTCGGATCGAGCATGAGTATGATATTAATATACTTTATATTTGCCCAAGTTTGGTCTATCTCGAAACATGAACCAAAAATTTTGTCCAAGTCTGCTGATATTTGTAAATGATTAATCCAAACCTATTTTGAGTCTGCCCATATCATTTATAAAATTTTGAAAAAAAACATTTATATTATTTCTAGTTTAATATTTATTAATTTTACATAATTTCATTTATTAAGAAAAATATAAGCATCTTAACTATTTTTAATGTTTACATTATAGTAGTAAATATTACTATAGATTTAATTTTTATATGTTATAAATTATAATATTAAAAATAACATAATATGATATTACAAACGTAAAAAAATGAGTTAGGCTGAGTTCAGACATTGAATGTTGAATTTCAAACCCGAATCATATTTTAGAGGGATTTAATTTTTTACAAAAGTCCATTTTTCCAAGTTTAATTTTTTTTATATCCTCTTAAATTTCAACTTGGGCTATTAGCCCAGCCCATAAGCATATCCTATTTTTGCCACTTATTCACATATCATGCATGTTAACTTATGTGGTAAAATTTATTTGACTTTTTTATTTTTTTAAATTTCATTATTGATAAAAATTTTAAAAACTTTGACACTAAATATTATTTAATTAATTAAAATTTTAAAATAATAGAGTTAATATGAAAACTTAATTGAGATAGAGGAAATCTTTTATATTATTATCTAGGGATAAAGAAATATTTAATATCTAATTTTTATAATTTTTTTCAATTTAGTCCCTATATTTTTTTGGCCCACAATAGTCTTTAAACTTGGCAAAATTCTTAAATATTGATCCATGTCATCATGAAGTACTATAATCTCAAAGTGTCAAGTCATTACATAGATCAATATTGAAAAACAACCAAATTCGTGAACTAATGTGAACAAAAAAAATTAATCAGAGACCAATTTGTCAAATTCAAGGATTAAATGTTGTTTCATGTATAAGCACAGTTTGCCTCTTTAAGGCATAATAATTTATTTGGCCCTCCAACTTTGGCAAAAAAAAATTATTTTAGTTCTCCATTTAATTTTCTCACTCTTTTTAGTCTTTGAATTTGCATTGTAGATAAAATTACCCTAAAATGAATGGAAAATTTAACTTTTGTTAACTTTGTTAACATGACATTCACTTGGAAGTCCACATGTAGGCCACGTCAAAAATTAAAATTTTAAAATATTTTTTATAATCTTTATAATTTTTAATAGTTTTATACTTTTTATTTTTTCAACTTTTTTATATTTAAAAGATTAATTAATTGCTAACGAGGCATCCATGTGCCAGTCCACGTATATACCATGTCAGCAAATTTAATATATGTGAACTTTTCCATCTATTTTAGGCTGATTTGATAAACAATGTAAAATTCAAGAGCCAAAAAGAGATAAAAAACTTAAATGAAAAGTTTAAATAAATTTTTTTTATAAAGTTGAAAGATCAAATAAATCATTATATATTTTTTAATGCATCGTGAGATTACAGTGTCTTGGATGCCATGGTCAAGTAATTCTCAACACAATCACGGGTTAATTATTTTCCCTATTTGTTATAGGCTCATGAATTGTTGAACTATGCAATCAGATTGAACATTCGTGGTATCAAAAAATTCAAGAAGACCATAAGCAAATAACGTACCAAAATGGTCATAGGCATACAAGCTCTGAAACATAAGCACCAAAATTAACCAAAAGCTTGCAAGCTAGGCATCAAGCCCGTCTAGTCTGTCCCAGATCCATGGAGGCAATGGTTAAAGTCAAACAAAAGGAGTAGGCGGTAAAAGTATTATGTATTTCTTTGTATTAAGAGTTATGCTGTATTTGATATCATTTATTTAAAAAATAAGTAAATTAATTTATGTACGTTGGATTAAAGAGTATACAAATCCTTCTATTAAAAATTTTATACATTTTTACTGTTAAAAATTAGTTTCTATATATTAGCATGAGGTACATGTGGGATGAAACCATGTAGCTGTCTAATTATTCCGTCAGCCATGCAAATTTTTAACAATAGGAATGAATGAATTTTTGACATAAATGACCAATTTGCTCTTTAATCTAACGCATAATGACTAATTTATCATTTTATTTTTTATAGTAAAAACGGCAAAATGCAATTTGACTAGCAAGGGTGTTCATGATACTTTTACTAAATATGAGAATAAGAAAAAAGAAAAAGAAAAAGGTTAAGCCCTCCACATCAGGCATATGCTATGATATTCAAAAACCCCATTTTGTTGTATTAACTCCAACAAATGAAGTGATGCTCTTCTTGGCAAACCATCAGATTCCAATATAAGCAATCAATAGCATCGAAACAGGAGAAAAAAACACAATAATTCAAAAGAAATTCTTTTCTCAGAGTGAGAAAACCGACCCACTAAACGAAAGTTGAGGGAGAAAATGACAATGATCTTCTCGTGCACTGACTAAGCCGGAGAAAAGCTTGTTATTATGTCGGAAAAAGAAGGGAAAGCTTTAACTTTTGTGATCTTTCAACTATTAGATTTGTTTCATTTGCAAGCTTCGAAAATATATGTATCAATCTTAATCTAGTTTTTGAGGCAATGCCCAAAAATTATTCAAGCCCATTAGCCACCTCCATTTGCTCTAAGGGCATAAAACCAAGCTTATTGTTCATAAAGCGTAGAATATCTCAAATAATAAACATTAGGATTGTCAAAAGGATTCATCATTTACAGCAAAGACCTTAATGATAAACACTAAGGTTGAAGCACATTGTATTACAATGGCATCATTTGGGGATCACATAATCTATCAGTATCTGTTGTGTAATGACATTTTAACCCTTTAATCAAATTTTATCTAATGAGAGATGGAAAGGGGGGGGGGGCATTTCATTGTTGTTAAGCCAGCTCAACCCTGCAATGATAGAGAGGGAGACAAGGGTTCAGTTTAGCAATAGATACTGCAATCAAAAAGAATCTCTCTTCTCTATTCTACACCCACTAGGATCCTATGTATATGCTAATTTTAGAAGTCAACTTCAATGGTGCTAAGTGCTAACTTTTGTTTCATGGTAAGTTAAAAATCCTAAAAGTAATGATTCAATTTGAAACTAACCTTAATTTGATTACAAAAGTTAATAATTTGAATTTATCCCATTCAAATTCAAAATTACACAAAAACCAAAATGAACAGAATACGAAATTACTCGAACTAAAAATGACTTGAATGAGTAATTTGAAATGAAATGAATTCGATATGACCCTACCCAAAAACTCAACTTACAAACCCAAGTGATCCGAACCTAAATGACCTGAACTGGAGACAACCCAAAATCTAAAATGACATGAACTCGAAATTGACTCGAACTTGATCCAAAAATTTTAAAACCTATTGCCCCACCTCAAATTCGACCAAACCTGACCAACTAACAAATTCATTTTAATTTCACCAATTCGGTTTATAATAAAAATCATTGTTTATTCATTCTAAGTGAAAATTGTATATTTTATAAATAACATGTAAAATACACAAACTCTTTATTTTTTGCCAAAATTTATCAACTTTGCATGTTGTTTAAATTGTTCTTATATGATGTTGCATATGATTGACAAATCTTGACGAGAATTAGCAACAACGATAATAATTAGACTAGAATTTTTAAACTGAAAAAGTAAGAGGATTGAATATTTAACTTTTAAATTACAAGAACTTAATATCAAATTATGAATAAGTGTAGGGACTAATAGCATATTTTAAGCTTTAAGAAGTATTAAGTTTGAAGGGTCGGCAGAGATTTTTCTTTTCTTTTAAAGAAATAGTCCCAACAGCTAGTAATAGAAATTGCGGAGCTTTTTAAATTAATTTTCCAATTTAAAAAATAATTTCTTAAGAAAAGGAAAAAAGAATTTAATCATTATCCATAACTCTTAGAAAATTTTTGAAGTTGAATATTTTTTTGAAGTTATATTTTAATATTATGTTCTTAATGATCATTTTTATTTTCATCTCATCGTCTTCACTGCATTTAAATCCAAACACATATATCACTGTTGATTTTAATCTTGTTGTTACCATAATTAATCTCACCGTTTATATAAATTAAGCTTAGGCTCTTTTAAGTATTAACAACTCATCTATTAACAAGACAAAGTCACATGGCAAAAAATGGATTCATTTTCTACAGAGAGAAGATTCTACATATCTCAGCAAATATGCATGACGAATTGAATGATAACGAATAGGAGATGCCACATTAGTTAATAGATCTAGATAGCTTGAAAATCAACTATAAATACTAAGTTTTATTCTCACCTTAGAAACAACTTCTTACATATACTCATTTATTTCATTATCATCTTCAACCTTACTCGGTGACGAATCTTGAGATTAAATTTTGAGAAGCCTAATTAAAATTTTTAAATTTTTTTGTGAGATTAACGGGAATTACCCAAAATATAATGTATAATAATTTCCAAAATTTTGAAGTGCCTAATTAAAAATTTTAAAATATTTCAAGAGAAAAGTGAAATTTTCTAAAAATTTTGAGAGGGCCAAGGCCCCTAAACACAATCACACGTAGCCCTAAATGTTATATAGTTTGTAGTTTCCATGAATGCAACATTTCTAAAAATATTACACTTAATGATATAAGGCAATGATGAAATTAAACATAGAAAGTGAAATTTGTATAAAAGGAAGTTAATTTTTAGTCCTTGTTTTCTTATAGAGGAATGGTGTTGAATCTTATGCAATTTATAAGGCATAAATATTTGCCATTTTGATTTTTCAAGTGCCATTTACGAATTATCTATTTTAAGAATGTTTCTAAAACAAGTTTAGGCAATATCTCCAATTTCAACCAGAAGTAAACACTTGAGTTAATATAATAAAAAAATTATATACTTCATTTATTATTTAATAAATCATTTTTTTATTTTTTTAATGTGTTGTGAAGTATTTATATTTGATAAATAATTATATTGATAAGTGCCTGATTTCTTAATCATTTATGTTTTTTTTGTGTGTGTTGAATTATGTTATTTATGTTTTTAATTATATTATTTATTATATTTATTATGTATTTAGGGAATAATTGCAGAAAAAAGAGCTTAAAGTTTATTTTAACAAGTTTTTTGCATATTGGACTATCAATACAATGCAATTTCGGTATTTTAGCCATGGCTTGAGCTACAGAATTTTGTTTTGGGCCTATTATATAACGATTCAAAAGGGAATTGAAAGATCTAACAAAAGTTATTTCATGACTCAAGCCCAAAAACGTTAGGAAGGCATCCAAAACAGCCTAAAAGTTTGACGTGAAAATTATCGAAAAGCCTAGATAAATTCTGCTTTATGTAATTAAGGACACTTGTGTATTTTCTCCATTATTTTTTTTTTGTCTTATAAATAGACATTATTAGGTTAATACAGGGGGAGGCTTAGCCATAACCACTCTTAGGTTTATTTTGTTTTCTTTATTTTATGGGTTACTAAACCCTCTTTTTTAGTCAAAGGTTAATCGAAGTTTGATTTAGTGAATTTGTGAGACTTAATTTGCGCTTTAATTCTTCTTTGTTATTTATTATTCATGCATTTTCTGTTTTCATTACAATTGCTCAGGTTTATTGAATGTTTGGCTAATATTCAATAACTTAGAATGGTTGTCGAATCAACTAGAATAAATTAAATATGTAATTGTTTGATTCATTCTAATACTAGTGACGCATAACTTGTTTATGTCGTAGTTTATGATTATGTGGTATGGATGTGTGATCTAGTTTAAATGAACGCTGTTGTCGGTAAGTTAAATTTGCATTGAGTTGTGAGGTTATTTATCTGTTAGGAAAATAATTTCAAATGATTTACCTCTTGTTTACTGAATAAGTAATGAGAGATTTATTGTCTCGCATTGAGTCAACAACTAGAACTAATTTATTAAAGGCATTGAAGATATCTTTGCATCGATGCTCAAATCCACGAAGCAAACAAATATTTTATTTTTGGCAAGACCTTTTTCCCATTGATTTTTTTATAAAACTCTTAATTATTGTTTCATTCGTTATAAGTTTTCAATTTAAATTTAGTTTTCAAGTTAATTTTAATTTCTAGTTTTATAAAAATAAAATAAAAACCCTTCAATTTAATTTTCTTGTTCTTGTTTAAAGAAATAAAGTTATTACCAATCACAACCTTACTTGCCACTTCTACTAATTCATCTTTTTTCAAGTAGGTTTTATTTTTGTAGGTCTCGACAGGTAGGTCTTGACAGGCTAACATATATATTTTGGTACTTGAATGTAAATGTATTAACTTTTTAGCGTTTGTTGACACCATTTTTGATGAAAACGGGGTCGACTTGGGTTTTGATGAAAACGAAAAAAACGGGAGTCGCCACCAATCCTTTTTGGGGTGTGATTGGGTCACCTTGGAAAGAGGTTGTTTTTAATAAATAATTTGATCTTATTAAAACAACGGTTTTGGTCTACGAAATTTAGGAAACGGGTTCGGGAGTCGGTTACGTACGAGGAAGGGTTAGCACCCTCGTAACGCCCAGAAATTGGTACCTAGTTGATTATCTAATGTCTTGATGTCGAAAATTGAGAACTTGAAAGAATTAAAAAAAATACGATCCTAGCATTAAAGTTTTGGAAAAAGAAGTATATTTTACGTTAATCGAGAAAGAGAATCATATCCAGTAAGTTAGAATACAATGTCTCAAACTCCCGATACGCGAATAAAAAATGCTTATTTAAAAGATATTTTAGCCATCTCGGATTTAAAATGAGATCACGACCAGTAAGTTAGGACGCGACTCTTTTTAAGATCCCGGGATCATTTAAAATTTGAGCTTGAAAAGATTCGTGCATTTAGATTTATCGAGAAAAACGAAACCCAGTAAGTTAGGGCACGATTTTCTCGATTCCAAACACGAAATGCTATTTTTTGAAAAAATAAATTTTGTTATATCGAGTAAAAATAAAGCACAAAATCATAGTGAAAGCAAATTACATTATTTATGCATAGCAAGATCATAATGAACATGAAAATATAAAAACGATGCAAACAATAGCAATTAATTTGAACGATCAAATTTATAACATACAAAATAACACAATATAAAAAAACGAATAAATTTAAATCATCCATTCAAAATAATGACAAAAATGAAATAAATAAATAGCAAATACAATTAAGTATAAAAAGATATATATAGACATGAGCTAAAATATGTGTATACATGAATTAATAAAATATATAAAGTATATTTTAATAAAATAAATTAATATACGTATATATAAAAACATGTACATATATATAGATGTATAAAACTAATGGAATACGAAAATAAAGAAATACATATAAAAAGTAAGTGTATACATATTGTAAAGTAAAAGAAAAAATATATATGTACAAATTAAAGTTTTAAAATATGAAAATATACATATGTATACAAATAAATACGTTAATTTATATACATGTTAAAAATATATTGAAAAGGTGTATGTATGTGGATTTTAAAAATATATAAAAAAGTATATTTTAAACTATAAAGATTATATATAAATATGTATATATTTATAAGAATGAAAACATGTATATAGATCTATAGATATGTACATAAGTTATAAAATGTATGAAAATATATAAGTATATATATATTATAAGAATAATGCATGTATGTCATACAAATATATGCATATATATATATATACGTACCAAAGGTTTAAATAAAATAAATAAAAATAAATAGGAAGAAATAATAATAATAATGATAATAATAATAATAATAATAAATTTATTAAGAAAATATAAAAAAATAAAAAGGACTAAACTAAAGATCTAAACGAAATTCGGGGTCAAAACATAAATAAATTAAAGCGGAGGGACTATTCTGAATGCGCATAGAAAAAGCGGGGGACTGGATGGGAAATAACCCTTGTCGATTAAACGACACAGTTCCAACGAAGTCAATGCGCATAGTCCAGGGACCGAACTGAAACAGAAGCAGAAATCGATGCCAAAATTGCAAATATAAAAAGAAGACCGCATTAAAAAGATAAGAAATGCTGAGGGACCAAGGCAGGAATTATCCCAGGAGTCAAAAACGCGCGGGTCAGAGCTCAATACGGCGCCGTTTTGGAGTTACTGATCAGACTCCAAACGGCGTCGTTTCACATCATACAATAGCCCCCCCAAAACCTAATCTGGTAGCCTACACTCATCCTTTAACAAAAGAAAAAAAGAAACAAAGAAAACAGAGAGCCAAATGCTCTCTCCTCCGCGCCGTTCCGACAACAGGCCGCTCGAGAGCCCCCCTCGCCTTCGCCTATTCAACTCCGACTTACCAGGAGGAGAAGAAGGCTTCATCGGCGCCGTTTCTTAAACAATGATGGCGTTCAAACGGCCCTCGACCTTAGCCCGTTCTCCGATGGCGACGAGGAGGGCCAAGATCGCGACCACCAGGTAATCTCCCTCCCTTTTAAACTTTGTTTTTTTGTTCTTTTTCTAAGATGAATCAAAATCAAAACCGAAAAGAAAACCCAAAAAAAAGAAAAAGAAAAACGGAAGAAACCAGTGAGCCTTTCGAAAATCACCTTTTTTTTATTGATTTCCTGTTTTTGATACAATATGCGCCTCCTCTTTTTTTTAGATTCCAGAAAATGGCCTTTTATACCCAAGATAAAACAAAACCAATATTACAATCAAAATGTATTTTTTATCTGCTGTTGTTTTCTATTTTTGCGTTTTTTTGTGTCCTCTGTTGCTTTGTGTTGCAGGTGTTGATGAAGCTAGTAGGTGCGGATGGGACGCGACAAATGATGGTGGCGTAGAGGGTCAAGGGTGCGGGGTACGGCGACGGCGCCAGAAGGCCGAAGGTCTAAAGACCATAGATGCGGCGCTAGGGTTTCTTTTCTGAAACCCTAGCTTAGCTTTGAGGGGGTTGGGCTAGTTGGGTCTTGTTTTGGGCTCCGGGTTAGGCTAGGTCTAGGTGGGTTTGGAATTGGGCCAAGGCAAATTGGGTAATGGAATTAGGGCAAAATTGGGCTGTACAGCTGCCCCTCTTTGCTCGTTATCGTGTAACGAGAATGGAGCAAAGACTGAAAAAGACCAATTTTGCCCGGTCTCGCCGAGTCTTGACTTCTTGATGCTTTTCTTCTTCAAGTAGCCCCATTCCAGTTCACTGTGTCTTGTCGCTTCGATCTACTGCACCTCAGGGAGATCTGACTTGTAGCTTCAATCTTCTTTTGCAGCAACTTTATGGGGACGAGATTTGTGGTTTTATTCTATTCCACTGCATCTTCAGGGAAATAAGACCTGATGCGATCTACTCTGCTGTAACCTCAGAGAGATAAGATCCTTTATTTTAATCCGCTCCACTGTAACTTCAGGGAGATAGGATAGTGTCTTCAATCTGCTCCGCTGTAATCTCAGGGAGATAAGATTTCTGGCCTCGATCTGCTCCACTGTAACCTCAGGGAGATAAGATCTGAAATTTTTTAGTCTGTTCCACTGTAATCTCAGGGAAATAAGACCTGGTGCGATCTGCTCTACTGTAACTTCAGAGAGATAAGATCCTTTAATCCACTCCACTGTAACTTCAGGGAGATAGGATTACTATATTCAATCTGCTCCGCTGTAATCTCAGGGAGATAAGATCTGCAATTCTTTGGTCTGTTCCACCGTAATCTCAGGGGAATAAGACCTTTTATAATGACCCTAATTATGCTTAATGATTAAGATGACATTATCAAAATGAAACAAATGCTCCTAACTAGATGTGTATGAATGACATGCAAAATGTCATGAAAACGATTCCTTAATGCTTAGGTTATCATCACACAAAAGCTTATTAAGGCTTTATCACTGACGCGCTACACCGCCTTCTTGCTCGGTTAGCATATCCAAAGAAACACTTAATCTGATTGCCCCCCACTGTGCATGTCAAAGTTCAATCCACTGGGACATAAAATTTGTACCATCAATCTCCCATTGTAACCCAAGGGTGGAAAGGTATGGCTTTTCTCAATCTCCTCCTATCGCAATTCAATGACATTGAATGTGAAACTCTTTGGTCCTTTACCTCATCCCCAAGGTGTCATACCAAATGCTCATGCACAAATGCAAAATTTTCTTCTCATAGAAGACCTTTTCTTCTTGTCTGGTAAACATCGTTTTTTGGTTCATTGAAGCTTTGCCACCAACACGACATCTTATCGTTTTGTTCAATCAATGTTTAGACAACAAAATCTGAAAAGGTAGTCTTTAACTTAGACTCTTCCTTTTTAGATACCTCCAACCTTTAAAATTGGCGCGTTCTAAACAATAGTCCTGTTTCAGGTTCCTATATTATTTAGAACTTTTCAGAGTAATATGCAAAACCTCCGTTGTGAACGTTTTATTAGTCCATTAATCATTATTCCAATGCAACATGTTTGCAAAAAGGTCATAATAATAGATAGAAATAAAGTTGGTTCTGATCATAACTCAAATAAAACATCAAAGATGGCGAAAGAAATGTAACAAAGAAGTGGATTGAGAATGTGGATTTTCACAAAAGGAAAGGAAGAAAGAATGTATTTTCAAGAATACACATAAGAACTAGGTGCCTCAGTTATCGCAGATTGAGTTTCTCTGTACAAACTTTCCGAAGACCCTTCTGAGTTTGACAGGTGTTCAGGAAATCTGCAATTGCTTCAAGACGTTGCATATCCTTTCTTGTTGGTTCAAGTAAAGGAAGATCATCATATCCCCCCCCGATCAAAATTTGATCCGCTCCAGTCCTGATGTTCCAATCCTGCCCAATACTTGAGTCGCCCTTTTCGGGTTTTCGACTCAAGCCCTCTTTGGTCTCAAAGTGCCCTTTACGGGCTTTCACCTTAGCCTCTCCAAAGTCCCCTTTTTTTTTTTTTTAGGAAGCAAAGCGCCCTTCACGGGTTTTCACTTTGGTTCCGCTTTCTTTCAAGTGAAGTATTTCTTGACGGATCTGCGTTTACAGGATTTGGTAGACTTTTGCCATCCATCTCGCATAGGATCAAAGCTCCACCGGAAAAGGCCTTCTTTACAACATAAGGGCCTTCCCAATTTGGCATCCATTTTCCTCTAAAATCTTTTTGCATAGGAAGAATCTTTTTTAGTACCAAGTCCCCTTCACGAAATTCTCGGGGGCGAACCTTTTATTATAGGCTCGCATCATTCGTTTCTGGTACATTTGCCCATGGTGAATAGCTCTTAGCCTCTTTTCTTCTATTAGGTTCAACTGATCGTACCGAGATTGGATCCAATCGGCTTCATCCAACTGTAGCTCCGATAACACCCGTAGAGAAGGGATTTCGACTTCAATGGGTAATACTGCCTCCATTCCATAAACCAGAGAAAAAGGCGTTGCCCCAGTAGAAGTTCTAACAGATGTTCGATAGGCAAGGAGAGCAAATGATAATTTCTCATGCCAATCCTTGTAGGTTTCAGTCATTTTCCCCACAATCCTTTTAATGTTTTTATTGGCCGCCTCCACTGCACCATTCATTTTTGGACGATACGGCGATGAGTTATGATGCTTGATTTTAAATTTGCTACAAACTTCAGCTATTGTGCTATTATTCAAGTTCAACGCATTGTCAGATATGATCCTCTCAGGCATTCCATATCGACAAATAATCTCCTTCTTCAAGAATTTGCTGACTACTGCTTTCGTGACATTTGCATATGAAGCAGCCTCCACCCACTTGGTAAAGTAATCAATTACTACGAAGATGAAGCGATGCCCATTAGAAGCCTTTGGTGATATTGGCCCAATAACATCCATACCCCACATGGAAAACGGCCAAGGAGAGGTCATGACGTGAAGAGGTGAAGGGGGCGCGTGTATTTTGTCTCCGTAAATTTGGCATTTGTGGCATTTCCTGGCATGATCAATGCAATCTCCTTCCATGGTGGGCCAATAGTACCCAAATCTCATGATCTGTCTGGCCATCGTGAAACCACTGGCGTGCGTCCCACAAATACCCTCATGGACTTCTTCCAAAATTTTCTTGGCTTCCACAGCATCCACACACCTTAACAGTACTTGATCCTTCCTTCTTTTATATAACACTTCTCCATCTAAGACATATTCAATGGCTATCTTTCTCAGAGTTCTTTTGTCATTCTCTGTCGCTTGATCAGGGTATTCCCGATTCTTCACATATTGTAGGATACTCTGATACCAAGGACAATCATCTTTTCCCTCCTCCTCAATATTGCAGCAATTAGCCGGGGTCTCAGAGATACTCATCTGAACAGGCCTCATTGCCTCAAGTCTATTCACCTGAATCATCGAAGCTAGAGTAGCTAAAGCATCAGCCATTTGGTTTTCCTCCCGTGGGAGGTAATAGAAGGTGATATCGTCAAACTCCTCAGCCAATTCAAGAACTAGTTTTCTATAACCGATTAGCTTAGGATCTCTAGTCTCCCACTCCCCTTTGAGTTGGTATATCACCAACGCTGAATCCCCGTATAATCTCAATACTTTAATGTTCCGTTCAATGGCTGCACGAATGCCCATAATACATGCTTCATATTCTGCCATGTTATTTGTACAATCGAAGTCCAGCTTGCTAGCAACAGGATAATGATCTCCACTTGGGGATACCAAAACTGCCCCAACTCCGTTACCCGTAGCATTTGAAGCTCCATCAAAATTTAGCCTCCATACATGGTCCATTTGAGGATTTTCTTCAGTATTTGCCACATACATCAAGTCCTCATTTGGAAAATTGAAGTTCAAAGATTCATAGTCCTCCAAGGCTCTACTAGCTAGGAAATCGGCTATTGCACTTCCCTTTATGGCCTTCTGACTGACATATACTATATCAAATTCTGAGAGCAAGATCTGCCATCTAGCCATTCTCCCGTTCAAAGCAGTCGATTCCATCATATACTTTAAAGGATCTAACTTTGAAATCAGCCAAGTCGTGTGATACAACATATACTGCCTCAGTCTTCGGGTCGCCCAGATTAGAGCACAACACAACTTCTCAATTGATGAGTACCTCATTTCGCAATCGGTAAATTTCTTACTGAGGTAGTATATTGCCCTTTCTTTCTTTCCCGTCTCATCATGTTGGCCCAATACGCATCCCATGGAATTCTCCAACACTGTTAGATACAATATCAATGGCCTATCTGGACTTGGAGGTGATAAGACTGGGGTATTAGCCAAGTACTGCTTTATCTTATCGAAAGCCTTCTGACACTCTTCATCCCATTCACCCGGATTATGTTTCTTTAAGAGCCGGAATACTGGATCACATTTCTCTGTCAGTTGTGAGATGAACCGAGCAATGTAATTCAGCCTCCCTAGGAAACCTCGAACCTCCTTCTGAGTGCGCGGGGGAGGCAAATCTCGTATTGCCTTTACTTTGTTGGGTCAACTCGATCCCCTTTTTGCTAACTATGAAGCCTAATAACTTCCCTGATCTGGCTCCAAACGTGCATTTGGCCGGGTTAAGCTTGAGCTGAATTTCTTTAATCTCAAAAATAACCTTTTCAAGACCTGAATATGCTCTTCTTCCGTCTAGACTTCGCGATCATATCGTCAACATAGACTTCGATCTCCTTATGCATCATGTCGTGAAACAAAGTCACCATAGCTCTTTGATACGTTGCTCCCGCATTCTTCAATCCGAAGGGCATTACCTTGTAACAGAATGTTCCCCATAAGGTAATGAATGTGGTTTTTCTCATGTCTCCAGGATGCATCTTTATTTGATTGTATCCAGAGAAACCATCCATGAAAGAAAACAATGAATAGCCTGCCGTGTTATCTACCAAAGTATCAATGTGAGGCAGTGGAAAGTTGTCCTTTGGACTAGCCTTGTTCAAATCCCTATAATCCACACACATTCGTACCTTTCCATCTTTTTTGGGAACAGGGACGATGTTGGCTACCCAATCCGAATACTTGACCTCTTGTAAGAAACCAGCGTCGAATTGTCTTTTGACTTCTTCTCTTATTTTCAACACAATGTCAGGTCTCATTCTCCTGAGCTTCTGTTGAACGGGTTTACAATCCTCCTTTATGGGCAGACGATGCACCACAATGTTAGTACTTAGCCCAGGCATATCTTGGTACGACCACGCGAAAACATCCTTGAATTCTCGGAGCAAATTAATGAGGTCTTGCCTTGTCTTTGCGGTGATTTCAGTTCCAATCTTCACCTCCTTTCCATCCTCTAGGCTCACTATTTCTAATGATTCCCTATGAGGTAGGATATGCTTATCCTCTTGTTCCACCACTCTTAACAAGTCCGGAGATGCATCATAATCTTCGTCATTTTCAAAGTCGCAGGATTCCTCTAAACACACTTCTTGCTCAAAAATAGGCTCCGCGTTTGAGGCAGCGTCACTCATGTCATTGATACCTGAAGACCTATGAGAGCATGTCAAAGAATATACCAGGAATATAAATTTACGAATATGTTTGTGCAAAAGAATTGCAAATGAAAGAATTATTTGTAAGACAATCAACCGAATGAAAAATATAAAAGGAAAAAAAATGACTGATTGAGATGAACGTAGACACGTATTTCATTAAAATAATGATATTTAGGCCCAATGCCTATTTCACAAAAGATTTCATATCGTTCCTAGGCCAACAAACAACAGGAATGTTTTGAGCATTACTCTGAATAAGCCCTAAAGACTACAGGGATTTCTTCAGCAGTCCAATTGTTTAGCTCGCTTCCAGGCTCATAAGGGCAGATCTCCAACAAAGCCCTCCTTTCCGTTGCTTCTATGGCGTTGGTATAAACATCTTCCAACATTCCTCCCATGCCGCTACCGGACACTCCACATTCAGAATGAATAAATCCTCCCGACACAAAAGATGTAGATATGTGGGGAAAGGTTAAAGGCTCACACTTAGCTTCATGTCCATTCAAACGCGCCCTCATTCTCTCTTGTCTCTTCTCTACTTCTTTCTTCTTCTGTTTCACGTCTGGCCTGTACCCTAAACCAAATCTATCAAACTTTTCCTTCGGATTGGTGCCTCAATCCTTCCCTGAAGATATTTTCCCAATCCTTTCCCGGGTAAGGCTCCTCTTCCTACCATCAATCGCAATCCCATCTCAGTGGTCCTGGATATTTTCGGTACTGGAATTCTATTTCCCTCCGCAATAAACATCGCGTTCACGAATTCTAACGACCGAAAAGAACATTCTAGTGCCTCATCGTTGATGTCCACATAAGGTGCATCGCTAGTCATCATTGCGATAATATCCTCCTCTGCATCTATTGTTACCAAACGATCCTCCGATACCAACTTCACCTTCTGATGTAATGATGAAGGTACTGCCCCTGCTGAGTGTATCCACGGTCTCCCCAATAGACAGTTGTAGGAGGGTTTAATATCCATTACCAAGAAATCCACCTCATAAGTGACTGGGCCAATCCTTAATGGCACCTCAATTCTCCCCATAACCTCCTTTTTTGTTCCATCAAATGCCCTTACTATGCTCTGGCATGCTTTCATGTGCGAACTGTCTATTGGTAATCGACTAAGAGTGGACAAAGGCAATACATTTAGTGCAGATCCATTATCAACCAAGGCCCCCGGGAGTGTGTACCCTTTGCATCGGACAGTAACGTGCAGGGCTTTAGTAGAACCTCTACCTCCGGATGGTATTTCATCATCATTGAAGAAGATAAAATTGTCAGCACCAATATTGTTGATCAACCGATCCAACTTGTTTACCGAAATATCGTCAGCCACATATGTTTCGTTTAGCACCTTTAAGAGCGCATTCCGATGTACTTCTGAGTTTAAGAGTAAAGCTAATACCGAAACGCGGGCTGGCTGTTTGTGCAGTTGCTCCACAACACTGTATTCGCTGTGTTTCAAAAACTTCAAAAACTCCTTTGCCTCCTCTTCTTTTATTGGTTCATTTACCAATGGCTCAACTTCTACTGCTTTCCCTTTCCTCTGCTCTTTCTTCCAATCCTCTTCCCTGGGCGACTCTGCTTGAGCGTCATATCCTTTTCCATTGTGCGCGTAAGAACCTATTCCTTGATTTCTTTCTGCTTCTTTTCCCAAAATGGTCACATTACACCCGTAATTCCACGGCACCATTTTGTTATCTTTATAAGAGAAATTTGATGGTTTCTGGATTACAATTTTCGGCGTTACCTGAGCCCTAACCTCATTACCCTTAGGGCATGAGATAATGACCACAGGCTGATTTATTTTTGGAGCCTTTGTTCCCAACTCTGTCGCGCATATGCTCCTCATTTCTTTCACATCTTCATAAAACCTCATCTCCTTGTTATCCATCATGCTTTGAACCAAGGCCTTGAATCCTTCACATTCTTGGATTTCATGCCCTGTTTCATGGTGAAATTCACAATAATTTCCCATCTCATGCCCTTTCTCAGAATCTGAAATAACCAACCCTCTTTTCGCCATTTCTTTCCAGACCCATTTCAATGGAGTTTTTATTTCAGCAATGTCAGTCTTGACTTCTTCTCCCGTACCTTCGCTAACCATATTCACCCCTTTATCTGCGTGATTAGGTAACGGATTCTTTGCGTTAGGTGAGTCGTCAAGTTTGACGACACCCAAATTGATAAGTCATTCTACTACCTTCTTGAAGGCCGTACAATTTTCTATCGAGTGCCCAGAAATTCCCGCATGATAATCACATTGCGCGTTCGTATCATACCATTTTGGATACGGGGGTTGTAGAGGACTCAAGTAACGAGGAGCAACAACATGTGCATCGAATAAAGTCTGATACAACTCCTTGTATGACATCGGGATTGGCGTGAATTGGGGCTTTTCAGTAGTTTGCCTAGCTCCCGACTCTTGTCTTGAGGATCCCTGTTGATTAGCAACCACTTTCTTTGGCTGATTTACGGTAATTGACCTACCATAAGTATTCACATTATTCACTTCATTTTCTCTTTTCCTCGGGGGTGCCCTCCTATTATTTTCTCCTCCATCTATTTTTCCACTTTTAATGGCATGCTCAATCATTTCACCATTCATGATTATATCTGAGAAATTTCTTGATGCGCTTCCCAACATGTGAGTGATGAACGGGGCTTTCAAAGTATTAATAAAAAGCGTCGTCATCTCTTTTTCCAAAAGCGGTGGTTGCACCTGAACCGCCACCTCTCGCCACCTCTGCGCATATTGTCTGAAGCTTTCGTTCGATTTCTTCTCTAAATTTTGCAGAGTTATCCTGTCAGGCATCATTTCTGAGACATGATTGTATTGTCTCAAGAAAGCCTGTGCTAAATCCCTCCAAGTAGCGATTTTAGCTCGGCTCAGCTGATTGTACCACTTTGACGCCGCTCCCGTAAGACTTTCTTGAAAGCAATGTATTAATAATTGATCATTATTAATATGCCCCGTCATTCTTCTACAAAACATAGTAATATGGGATCCTGGGCAACTAGTCCCGTTGTATTTCTCGAATTCCGGCATCTTAAATTTGTAAGGGAGCACCAAGTCCGGAACCAAGCTCAGATCCTTTGCATCTGTTCCATAACTTTCGATGCTTTCTATTGCCCTAAACTTCTCTTCTATCCATTTCCATTTCTCCTCAAATTGTTTTGGAAATTCCTCCTTCGCCTTGTCCTTTTCAACCATCTCGTCTAGATCTGGGACCGCAATATTATTCGGGCTATCACCGGGATTAAAGCTCACTCCGGGTTGAAAATTCATTGGGATTGAAGCATCGCCTTGAAACTGCTGGGGTCTAACCGACACAGAGGGTCTCCGCGAATGCAGCTCGGCCTGTACTTGCGCATGTGGAGGCGTGAAACCTGGAGGATAAAGTGGTTCACCATTGTTTTCTTCTTCACTAACAATCACAGGACCTTTACCCTTATCTACTCCCTTCAATAATTGCGTCATCTTAGCCACCAGATCATTTTGGGACTCCTCCATCTTTTGCACCATGTCACGCTGAATCTTTTCTATTTGCTCTTTCATTTGCGCCTGCAACTGGTCTTGCATTTCTTTCTGAAGTCGCTCTAGCTTCTCCAACCTTTGGTCCATAATTTTTGCCTTAGCTCGGGTGCCGTAACTTTGTTGGTTTTCCAGGTTAACTGAAATGATTTTATTCAATTAGGTTTTTTTTCTGGTCATTAATGCATATGATGTGATGCAATGCATGAAAAGAATGCAAAGAAAAAGAGGCACTGATTCTAATTCAACTTCGTTAGAAAACTTTACTAGATAAAGAGCTTCTTTACATAAAATAGACTACATATACGGCTTTGCCCTCACACTCAAAGCCTTAACCTTTCTAAGAAGCCAAGCTAATTCTCGGCCCCTGTCCGACTCTGACTCATACTTCAAACTTAATAGATCAGCCTGAACCGCTAGAGTCTGCAGATGATCAGCTACTTCGCGCACTTGGGCCACCGCCTCTCCCATAATATAATCTCTTTCTCTAATCTGCTCTTGAGACCGACGGAATTGTCTTTGCCACTGCTCATTATTTTCTTCCAGAAGCTCTATCCGGATTTCACTATTCTGCAATGCATTCTCTAGCTCTCCTATTTGTCCTTTTAAGTCTTCAATTTTGTCTAAGCTCGCCCTTAATTCAACCGTAGCATTACGATTACAGTACTGGTGAAGCGATCTTTCTAGTTTAGTTATCCGGACCTTCAACTCCGTCTTCTCATCTTGGCAAACTAGTAGACTCTTTCCCAAGGCGACTTCTCGAGCCCGAGTATCCTGAAATTTCTTTTCCCATTGATTAGCTCTCGTCTTTTCCTCCTGAATTTCTTGTCGCCATTGTTCTGGCGTTTTACCCAAGCCAGCAGTTCTTACCGACCTGCGCAACTTCTTGTAATCTGTCTTCAGGCTGTCTAAATCTTCTTCTGCTTTGTTCTTTCCTTTTCTCAATTTATCGGCCTCTAATCTTTGAATGTCCACATCCAGTCCTAACTGCATTTTTTCTTCCTCTAGTTGTTCTATCTTCTTCCCCAATTCTAAACTCCTTTTTTCAAATTCTTGTTTGATGATTTCCATCTCAGAAGGCAAAACTTGTAAGCGTTCCTCTAAAGATCGAGCAGTTTCTGAATTTGACGCTGGGAT
This sequence comes from Gossypium hirsutum, assembly GCF_007990345.1. Taxonomy (NCBI): domain Eukaryota; kingdom Viridiplantae; phylum Streptophyta; class Magnoliopsida; order Malvales; family Malvaceae; genus Gossypium; species Gossypium hirsutum. The sequence continues at coordinate 2,451,421 of NC_053439.1, read as the reverse complement.
GTTGTCGTTGATCCTTTGATCACGCCACTGACCATACTCGGGGGTAATTATCGGACCCACGGCTAAGATCTTCATTCGACGAGTTTGGTTCCAGGCACTAGATATTTCTCGAACCTTCTTCTTGTAATTGTCCTCCCTATAGGAAAAATCACTATAAGCCAACCCCTGCGTTGCTGGTATGAATTGCCGTGATCTATACTGTCTTGATACGAGTAGAGGAGCATATCCGATAGCTCCCCATATCCCGAGCAGCGGAACCCAGTCAAAATCTCCACATCGGTACAATATCTCATCGGGAATTAACCAAGGAGCCCTCCATTCAATATCTTCATCCTGGAGATTCTGGAGTATCTCTATCCATTTTCCTTCTGAAATATCATCCCGTCTTGGCGTGGCCACCAATTCTCCTAGAGGGGAGTAGTTATCAGAGAATACCCGATAGGAGACCTTTTCGACCTTCCAGAAGTGGCTATGGAACCATGCCAATAAGAGCTGCGCGCATCCAATAAACCTTCCCTCCCCTGCTTTTCGACACGCATTCAGGGATCTAAAAGTTTCAGCGAGTATTGCCGGAACCGGTGTCACCCCTTTACTAAGCCGATCAAACAAATCAGATACAGCCTCGTCTATGTGTCCTAAAGCTTTGGGGAAAACCACTAGTCCATAGATACCTAAAGCGAAGACATCGACCCTTTTCTTCAAGTCAGGATGTACAAGCACCAAATCTCGCAAACTTTTCCAAGGAACACATTTACTGTCGCCTTTCTGTTGGATCCGGGCAGCGACCCACTGCTCGCTCATCCCAGTGATGTTCATTAATTTCTTTAACAACGGAGGGATACAAGCAGCTCTGGAATAAGCCTTGTCGACTTGAATCTTTGGGCACCGAAGCAAGGTCGTATACTCCTCCACAGTAGGCGTTAAATCTACCTTCCCAAAAGTGAAACAACTGTAGGCAGGATTCCAAAACTGAGCGAGGGCTCGGAATAAATACTTGTCCACTTTGACACTAAGCAGATAAGGTAGGTCACCGTAATTACAATAGAACAGCTGCTTGGCCTCGACATCCCATTGATCCCAGACTTCTTTCATTTCTCGAAGGTCATTCTGGATTACACTGATACGGGTAAAATCCCACAATTCTGACATGTACCCTTTGGTAAGACTATCGCCTTTCTCCCGCTGTGTCGTGTCAGCCCATATTCGCACAGCCGCATTATCCTCTACTTTATCAACAAACCCCTTTTCCATGATAAGCTTTCTACTGAGAAACTGAATGTAAATCGACACCTCTTTTAGAATGAAGATGCCATGCAATCACAAACAAAGTAAATTAGCATTAAACACAGAATAAGATTTAAAATAAGCGGCAAATAAATACAACACTCATTTAGGTAAGCACTAAAAATTGGAGTAGCTCTACTTAGGTCAGTTCCTATGGCTCATTACATGTGGTTTGGCTCTAAAGTAGGGTACCTGAACCAGCAGATTCCTCGATCCTCACCCATTATAGGCTCATACGGACCAAGTTCGATTCAGGGGGATACATTTCCCTATGGCCATGCGGAGATGAAAATCTCACGAAGACATAGGTACGGATGTATCCCGGAAGCGATTCACTATCCCATGCGGAGGTGAAAACCTCACGAAGGCGTAGTTTCTCACTCCCACTTAAAAAGGTGTGACCAACGGTCATGCAATGCAATGCAGAAAGATATATAAAAATTTAAAATACACAACCTGATGAAAACTATAACTCAAAACAAATGAAATGCAACGAGAGGATCGTAAATTTAAACCAAAATTTAACTTTCGACAAAAGACAAAAATAATCAACTCGTGGCTTGACTCTCTTATTTTAAGTCCCCAGTGGAGTCGCCATGCTGTTGACACCATTTTTGATGAAAACGGGGTCGACTTGGGTTTTGATGAAAACGAAAAAAACGGGAGTCGCCACCAATCCTTTTTGGGGTGTGATTGGGTCACCTTGGAAAGAGGTTGTTTTTAATAAATAATTTGATCTTATTAAAACAACGGTTTTGGTCTACGAAATTTAGGAAACGGGTTCGGGAGTCGGTTACGTACGAGGAAGGGTTAGCACCCTCGTAACGCCCAGAAATTGGTACCTAGTTGATTATCTAATGTCTTGATGTCGAAAATTGAGAACTTGAAAGAATTAAAAAAAATACGATCCTAGCATTAAAGTTTTGGAAAAAGAAGTATATTTCACGTTAATCGAGAAAGAGAATCATATCCAGTAAGTTAGAATACAATGTCTCAAACTCCCGATACGCGAATAAAAAATGCTTATTTAAAAGATATTTTAGCCATCTCGGATTTAAAATGAGATCACGACCAGTAAGTTAGGACGCGACTCTTTTTAAGATCCCGGGATCATTTAAAATTTGAGCTTGAAAAGATTCGTGCATTTAGATTTATCGAGAAAAACGAAACCCAGTAAGTTAGGGCACGATTTTCTCGATTCCAAACACGAAATGCTATTTTTTGAAAAAATAAATTTTGTTATATCGAGTAAAAATAAAGCACAAAATCATAGTGAAAGCAAATTACATTATTTATGCATAGCAAGATCATAATGAACATGAAAATATAAAAACGATGCAAACAATAGCAATTAATTTGAACGATCAAATTTATAACATACAAAATAACACAATATAAAAAAAACGAATAAATTTAAATCATCCATTCAAAATAATGACAAAAATGAAATAAATAAATAGCAAATACAATTAAGTATAAAAAGATATATATAGACATGAGCTAAAATATGTGTATACATGAATTAATAAAAATATAAAGTATATTTTAATAAAATAAATTAATATACGTATATATAAAAACATGTACATATATATAGATGTATAAAACTAATGGAATACGAAAATAAAGAAATACATATAAAAAGTAAGTGTATACATATTGTAAAGTAAAAGAAAAAAATATATATGTACAAATTAAAGTTTTAAAATATGAAAATATACATATGTATACAAATAAATACGTTAATTTATATACATGTTAAAAATATATTGAAAAGGTGTATGTATGTGGATTTTAAAAATATATAAAAAAGTATATTTTAAACTATAAAGATTATATATAAATATGTATATATTTATAAGAATGAAAACATGTATATAGATCTATAGATATGTACATAAGTTATAAAATGTATGAAAATATATAAGTATATATATATTATAAGAATAATGCATGTATGTCATACAAATATATGCATATATATATATACGTACCAAAGGTTTAAATAAAATAAATAAAAATAAATAGGAAGAAATAATAATAATAATGATAATAATAATAATAATAATAAATTTATTAAGAAAATATAAAAAAAATAAAAAGGACTAAACTAAAGATCTAAACGAAATTCGGGGTCAAAACATAAATAAATTAAAGCGGAGGGACTATTCTGAATGCGCATAGAAAAAGCGGGGGACTGGATGGGAAATAACCCTTGTCGATTAAACGACACAGTTCCAACGAAGTCAATGCGCATAGTCCAGGGACCGAACTGAAACAGAAGCAGAAATCGATGCCAAAATTGCAAATATAAAAAGAAGACCGCATTAAAAAGATAAGAAATGCTGAGGGACCAAGGCAGGAATTATCCCAGGAGTCAAAAACGCGCGGGTCAGAGCTCAATACGGCGCCGTTTTGGAGTTACTGATCAGACTCCAAACGGCGTCGTTTCACATCATACAATAGCCCCCCCCCAAAACCTAATCTGGTAGCCTACACTCATCCTTTAACAAAAGAAAAAAAGAAACAAAGAAAACAGAGAGCCAAATGCTCTCTCCTCCGCGCCGTTCCGACAACAGGCCGCTCGAGAGCCCCCCCTCGCCTTCGCCTATTCAACTCCGACTTACCAGGAGGAGAAGAAGGCTTCATCGGCGCCGTTTCTTAAACAATGATGGCGTTCAAACGGCCCTCGACCTTAGCCCGTTCTCCGATGGCGACGAGGAGGGCCAAGATCGCGACCACCAGGTAATCTCCCTCCCTTTTAAACTTTGTTTTTTTGTTCTTTTTCTAAGATGAATCAAAATCAAAACCGAAAAGAAAACCCAAAAAAAGAAAAAGAAAAACGGAAGAAACCAGTGAGCCTTTCGAAAATCACCTTTTTTTTATTGATTTCCTGTTTTTGATACAATATGCGCCTCCTCTTTTCTTTTAGATTCCAGAAAATGGCCTTTTATACCCAAGATAAAACAAAACCAATATTACAATCAAAATGTATTTTTTATCTGCTGTTGTTTTCTATTTTTGCGTTTTTTTGTGTCCTCTGTTGCTTTGTGTTGCAGGTGTTGATGAAGCTAGTAGGTGCGGATGGGACGCGACAAATGATGGTGGCGTAGAGGGTCAAGGGTGCGGGGTACGGCGACGGTGCCAGAAGGCCGAAGGTCTAAAGACCATAGATGCGGCGCTAGGGTTTCTTTTCTGAAACCCTAGCTTAGCTTTGAGGGGGTTGGGCTAGTTGGGTCTTGTTTTGGGCTCCGGGTTAGGCTAGGTCTAGGTGGGTTTGGAATTGGGCCAAGGCAAATTGGGTAATGGAATTAGGGCAAAATTGGGCTGTACAGCGTTGATTTGAGAAAAAAAATATAATTAACTAACAATATTAGTAATTAACTTTCATCAAATCACCCCTAAAACCTGAGAAAATTCATAGTCATCATATTGTATTTAATAAATTAAATACAAAATTAAACAAATTCACAATTAATGCAAAATTTATTCTACTAACAAAATCATGAAAAATCAAACCTAAGAATATTAACAATTAACTTTTTGTCAAATCTACCCTAAAACTTGAAATATACACTAAAAAGTTGAAATCGTTACTTTTTGCACCAAAATGTATAGCTTTTTTCCATATACAAGTGCTACATTGGAATAAAAAAAAATATAAGTATCACTTTAAAAAACGTCAAACATGAGTGCCAAATGATATAATTTAAAAAATATAAATATTTTTATATAAATTGGACCTATCAATTTGTACATATATATTTGTGTTAATTTCATTAGGGTTGAAGTGACAAATTTCATATTAGAAAGAACAATATTGAATTATAAATTTTCAGAAATCAGAATATAAATTTAACATTTTATTAACAAAAGTAAGCATAATTTGTCGCTTTAATTCAAAAGTGGACGTGAAATAGAGTTACATTTCTTTATGGTCTTAAGATCCCTTCAAATATGTTTAAAGTTAAACTCTGATACCAAATGAAAAACACAACGACTTGCTATTATCAAACTTTTCAGTAATTTCTATGAAACTCATGTTGTAACAATGACATAAAATAATTAATGCTTTAACAACATTTACAAAAAATAAAAACCCAGAAAATCTATTTTTTCTATATTTTAATTGGTTTTTCGGTTACTAGTTTTTGACGTTTATCAATTTGAAATGGTTTTAACTATTTCTAATTATATGTTATCAGTTGAACCAATCAAACTTTCAATTCTTGATTCAACTGGTCCATTCATTTCTCTTTCGACAACATTGCCCTGCCTACCCACCTCTGCTTTAATTCAATATAATTACATACAAAGTTTCCAATTTCAATAATTTATATTATATAGGTTAGTATTTGATACACTGACAGTGTAGCTTTTAATATTAGACTATACTCTTATAGGACACTTATTATCCTTTTGGCCCTACTTATAAAGTCTAAAAACTCCGATAATAATGTAACGAATGTTATTAGTTTTAGATATAGTGTCATTTTCGTTATTTGAAATAAACATGTTCCCTTTAAGTGGAAATTAATCAAACACACTTGACTTGAAGAAGTAACTTGCTAATTGCAATGAGGCAACTGTGAAATTAATTCCCACCAAATTTTCTAATTTTATATGTTTTAATCACAATCTTCTTCTTTATAAATTTTCATTATTTGGGAAAAAATCTAATTAAGCTTTGATTTAACACCACTATTCCCACTTATATCTTTTGATTAAAAAATAGAAAAAAATGTTAATTTTAAATAAATAAAACATATATATTGGTCAACATTTTCTTTCAAAAAAATTAGAAATATATATATTTTTTCTCAGCAGACACCTTTGCCCAATTTTCGAAAAAAATAGTTACTAAAAACAAAATTAATATTTAAAGTTTATTGATTAATTATTGGAATGAAACCACGTGAAGAATAAAATGATACGACAATGTGGGGGCTTCAGTTATCATATCCCAAAATAATCTGTTTTAGAAAATGTACTAATTTTTTTGGCATAATATCAAAAATAGTCCCTAACATTTGACTATTTGATCACTTTGGCCCCTAACATTTTCTTGATCAAATTGATCTATTTAAAAAAAAAAAAACCCACCATCTTTCTTCTCCAATCAAAGATTAAAAAAAAATCCACAAAATATTTTAAAAATAAAAACTAATAATGAGAAGAAGAGACTAAACATTCATCACTTTTGTTTCATTTCTGAAGCAATTTTCTTGGTTTCTACTCTCTGTTTCTTCTACCTTCGTTGTAAATATATATATATCTGGGTTCTTTCTTGGCATTTTCTTTTGAGTTCAGATCTGAGAAAATAAAGATTTAATATCAATGACCATTACAATAAAAAGGAAGAAGAAAAATTCATGGAATAAGATACGAGTTTCTATATATCGAACATATATGTGTTTACAATCTGATCCATGAATCTTAAACCATTATAATATTTTAGAAGTGGATGACTAGTTTAAAATTGAAACAATAATGGGAGGACATCTACATGGTTGAAAAACCGAATAAAAACCAGAGGCACTCTTGATTGATGGATGGATGGGGGATACTTGTAGGATCTTGAAACAACCTGTCCTCAATAACAAATAAATAAATTAAAATCCTATTTTTTGGGATAATTATACGTACAAAAATCCAGGGACCCCATTATCTCAAATCTCATAGGATTCCATGGGAAATCCCAAAACTTTGCTATAAAATACTCAATAATTAAAATATTAGTATTGGGATTTGATTGTTTCCCATTTATAGCAAGTAGACATGAAGGGCCAATTACATTAATTTTCTTAATTAAATACGATAAAATTAATTTAACTATTATGATGATTGCAATATAATAATATTTTTATATTAATATAATATATTTTTACTGTTTCTCAAGTGTTACTTTATATTATTTAAATATTTTTGTTTAAGGTAAATTTTTGTGTAACGTGGAGGTCTAGTTCATCGTTAACTTTCTATTTATATAAGAGATATATATATATATAGAAATGCATGTGGATTTAATTTATTCGCCCTTTTTTTAATGTTAATTTCACTTTTTTATGTCTAGAATCTTGAGTATACTACATTTATTTATGTGGGTTTAATTTATTTTTTGTTTTTTTGTTATTATTTTGTGCTCTAAAAAAATAATAGAAAATAAATAATAAGAGAACCTTATGTGTTGTACCGATATAGTTTTTATAGTTCAGGTGTAGTCTAGGTTCAAGTTGCACTAGTGACGTTGTTGTAATTCAACCAAAAAATAATAATAAAGAATAAAAAAAATATAAATATAAATAATTTTATTTTAGGTTTTGATTAGGTTAGTCTTGAATTTGTTTAGGTTTTGATTATTTAAAAAAAAATTTTTTAAGACATAATATTTCATATTAATGTAGTTTAGTGAAGATTCTATTCTTGAAATTGTTTTGGTAAAAATTAAAATTTTGTTTAAAAAATATCCTAATAATTTGATTAAATTACGAGTAGAGTGACATCTGTTATTAAGTTCGATCTTTAAACAACATCGATTTCATTCTTTTCATTGATACTAAATTTTGGTAGACTTATTATGGGAGTAAAAAAATAAAATCCTGTAAAATAAATATTTATAAAAATATATATAAAAGATAACGAGGTTTTGCTTGAAATGGTAATGTAATGATGTTTATAATTATAATGTTTTAGGTTAAACTCTTATTATGTGTGTATTGAGGGGCAAAATTAAAAATTCTTTTTCGAGAGGTTGAATTTGAATTGTAAATTCTTTATAGAGCTAAAAATATAATTTCATTATTGTATTAACATAAAATTTTACAATTTTCAAGGGATTAAACTATAACTTTTTATTCTCGAGAGGCCTTAATTGAATTTTAAATTCTAGGAGGGGTTGAAATATAAATTTACCATTCAATTAACTTAAAACTCTACTATTCTTAAAGGGGCTATAAAAATAATTTTCATTTGGGGGATATCTGCACCCCTCTAACCCAATTAATATTTTAACTATTACCTAATTAAATTAATTAATTATATATATATCGTAAAAAGAATGCTCACCCATTTGGCAAACAAAAAGTATATATTTATGATAAATCACTGTTTTACCAATAATTCCATTAAAGAAAGAAGATAACTTATTATGCAGATTTTGATTAGAGCATTATCATTAACATATTTATAATTTCACCTTTTTTAAAATAAAATAATAATAATTATTTCCAAATTTCAACCAAACAATGTGGTTTATTTTCTTAGATAATTAGGTAATGTCTTGTATTGAATAGAAAAGGTTAAAAGTGCCTAATAAGACAATTAATTTAAAATTTGGTTTTTTTATCAAAATAATATAAAAAAGTTTAATTATGTCATAGATTATTTACGAAACTAGAACTTTTTTACAGTATTTCTAGATGCCGCCAATGTGTCAGACGGCACCATCTTAAACTCCACACACTCATCTGCCAATCATTATCAGCGAAAAAAATATTTTTTAAGTGGTGCTGCCAATGTGTTAGGCGACACCAAAAAATATATGAATATTTTTCCTAAATACAGAATAAATACCATACAGGAAGAAAAAAAATCATTTTTTAAGGTGGCGCAGCCAATATCTAAGGCAACATCGGCTTGAATTTTTTTTAAATTACTATTATAAAAGAAAAAAAAGGTTAGTCACTGCAGAAACCAAAGCTAGGCTTTCACCAATTCAACATGGTTATTGAGAACGTGCGCAAAGCTTCTTTTACCGAGCAATGGTGAAGGCAACTCAAGGCACATATAACAACACTTTAACTAAAGCTGAAATGTGTCTTTGGGAAGAGCAATGGCTTTCCTATGCCAATCAACTTAGCCAGTGGGATGTGTTGGTGCATTTTTTTAAAAATTCAAATAAATGTCGCCTAACACATTGGTGATACCACTTTAAAAAATGATTTTTTTTCTTCTTGTATAGTTTTTATTTTGTATTTAGGGAAAATACTCGTATGTTTTTTTGTTGTCATTAGGAACATGGTTTAGCACTTCCTCTTCTCTATACATATGCTGCACTTTGACGTCCCAAGGTTGTTGTAATCATATTAATAGCATGAAGAATCGTTGAGTGACGCTGAGCTAATGACCTATTCCAAATCAACTAAGTTGCAATTAAACTATCTATTTCCAGAATAATATGACTTAGACCAAGATCCCATGAAAGCTTCAGGCCATCTAATGCATCCTATAGTTCTGCTTCTACAATAGAACATCGAACAATATTTCTGTAGAAACCCAATAGCCAACATCCTTCATGGTATTGGATTTACCCTACTTGTTGTAGCTGCAACATCATCACCTTTAGGTGCACCATCCTAAAAACTTTGTACCACCCATTTTTCGATTTTCTCATTTAAAAAACTTGCAGACACTACTTCTCCTACTAAGACTAAGTTGATCCTTCAATTGTTGCATTGAATAATAAAAATCTCACATTCTCACACTTTTTGTCAATATGCTTTCCTTTTCAATGAAGTCGACATCCAATACGTACTTGTTCCTTCGAACCCACAGGTTCCAACAAATGGTTCCGAAGAGAAAACTCCAATCTATATCATCACATGCATAATATGAAAGGTCTAAATGATTAACCCGAATCCACTCATTCATATCCAACGTCAAGAATTTATGCATCATCTCCACTTTCACAACTTGTTCTCAAATTGCTTTAACAGGTGTACAATGTCTCAAAATATGGCTAATACTCTCTATGGAATCCCCACAAAAATCAAAACGTGCATACACAACTATATGACGTTACATTCGGCGCTCATTTGTTAGCAACTTGTTTGACACTGCCAGCCAGAGGAATACTTGAATCCACTGCGACCCAAGAAAATGCCAAATTAACTCCCAAGTCTTGTCCATCGCAGCATCAATCGTACGAGTAAAAAATGCATAGGTTGACTTCACTGAAAAATGCCTCATAGAATCAAACATCTAGCCCAGAAAATCCACTATATCGTTAAGATCCAGAGGTTTATGAGTTGCAATACACAATATTGTACTTGGTAAGGTCAAATGCTCTAACTTTGTCTATCTTCAATCTCCCTCTAATGTCACCATAGTCATAATCGACATGGTCATTAGGAACTTCTAATAACTGGGTACAATTATCAATCAAAGGTCTACAATCTTAAAGCTAATCATCACACCAAAAATCCACCTTCGTGCCACTTCATACATTCCAAAGAATTCCACCCCTAAGCTCATCCTAGACTTCACACAACCCTCACCGAAGACGAAAAATATTAGAAGGATTCAAAAATGTTGGGATTACTCCTTCCATTTATGTTTTGTTTTCAACACTTGCACCCATAACTGGTCCAATTTATTAATCAAATTAAATTCGATCTTCATAAGAAATACATTATTTCGACACTATCTTTTTAAAGGCAACACCTCATTATCTCATATTTTTATACAAATCTTCGCAACTTACAAAGTGTGTTCCTCTTCTGTCCTTAGCATGATTCCATACAAACCTCCATATAATTCTCTCAATCTTATGGCAAACACCTAAAGGAATAACCATATATTGCATTGCATACACCATAATTGTCGTTAGTACTGCCTGGGTAGAGGTGCTCATGGGCTGGGCCAGGCCGGGCCGGGTTCGGGCCGGGCCCATAAAAAATTTAGCCCATTTTCTAGGCTCGGGCCTGGCCCGGTCCGGTCCGTGAAAAAAATATGAAGCCCGGGCCGGGCCGGCCTATTTTTTTTAATGTGTTAGAAATTAATGTGTTACAAATTAAATGTATATTTATAACAGTATACTAAAATTTAAAAGTTAAAACATTATATTAAAACAATATAACAGTATATTATAACAATATATTAAAACAATATATTAAAAAAGTATATTAAAACAATATAACCGAACTCATATATATTAAAACAAATATAAGCTTCTCGCCATTTCCAACATGTTGCAGAGGCTATCACAACATCTCGGGCACCTCCAAGTCGAGACAAAATGTTTCCAATGACTTCAACTGGTAGGTGCTCTATTGTCAATAAAGATAAAAAAAAGCCTCAAATCTACAAATTGGGTTTTCTGAAGATACTCAGCTAGATGTAATCAAACACAAATTCTTCACAAATCACAACTCAACAAAATAAAGTTGACATGGAATTGAATTATTGAAATCATTGCCCAAGTATTCTTTCCCAGTAGTGAAAAAAGTTCTGTGATAAAACAAACAAAAAAAAACAAAAAAATCACTCAAAAACATGAGTTTTACTTAGATATTCAAACAGATTTCAAATCCAAATAAAACAAAATTTATGCGTCAAATAGAAGAGAAAAAATGGTTTGCAAGGGAGATTTAAGCAACACAATCTCTCAGCAGTTTCCAACTAAATAAAGATCTAAAATGAATCTTCAAGTAAATGATCAAAGTCAAAATCAAGCACTATCCCGGTTCTTAAAAATATATGCTTTTTAGGAGCTAAAATTAATTCAGTGATTCAGAAAGTAGAATAATCCCAGAATTGAAAGTACCTAACTACCTATAAATCCAAAGCCAAAAAATAATAATAATAAAATCAAAATTGAAGTTTTAGCATCTGGGCTTTCAACAAATATCTGAAATTATACATCAAATGAAATAATCCAACTAAAATCCGCAAGCTAACCTATGACATCCAATAGCAGAGATAGAAATAAGGATAGCTACTGAAGCATAGGAGAACCAATATTGATAAGAACATCACTTAAGCTATTTCTGTAATAGCGATAATAGTATGTAGACAGAAGAATTTCTACTAGAAAAGCAGGTCACAAGCAAGAAAAGAACGGATACATCAAATGAAATTATACATCTACGGTCATAAGCAAGTGAGGGAACTGATTCGAATAAAAATGAAAATCAAAAAGCACAAAGCAAAAAACAAATTCAAAGGTTAACAGCAAACTCACCTTTGAGAAGACGAAGAAGGCTAGAAGCAGTGAAGCACCGTGGAGTCGTGGACGTGGAGTCGTGAATCGGTAGAGGTGGAGTTGGATCCGATTTAGGGGAAAAAAAGGGAGGGATGGGGTTAGGGATTTATCTGGGGTTGGGGGGAAATGGGGAAGGGAAGGGAAATGGGAAATGTATTAATGACAAAATAAAAAATAAAAAATAAAAAAAAATTATATTAATTAAATTCGGGCCGGGCCCGGGCTAAAAAATTTTTACCCGAGGCCGGGCCCGTTTTTAAAACGGGCCTAATTTCTTATCTAAACCCATATTTCGGGCTTATATTTTTACCTGAACCCTCCCATATTTCGGGTGGGCCGTCGGGCCGGGCCGGGCCGGGCCGCCCGACCCATGAGCACCTCTATGCCTGAGCAAGGGTAATATGACCAGTTAGGGAAAGCATTTTCACCTTCCAACCAGTTAGTTTTTGCCGCATGTTTTGAATAATTTACTGATGAAGCAAAAGGACACCAAGGTACTTTCCTAAATCTTCAACTTGAGAATACCCAAGGCCATAGCTAATAACCTCACTCAAGTGGTGAGTGACATTCTTTAAAAAAATTGTGTCTTTTGCGCATTCACCTGATGTCTTAAACTAGCATAAAATATATCTAACGCTCTCTTCATAATTTTCATCTACCCAATTGACACTTTTGAGAATAAGATAAGATCATTTGCAAAGAACAAGTGAGAGATACTCAGCCCATTCCATACAGGCTTAAAAGGCGTCCAATACTCATTCTTTATTTTTTTTAGCAATCAATTGAGCTGGTCTCTTCATACAAAGAACAAACAGATAAGGAGAAAGAGGCTCTCATTGACGGATACCTCGAGTGAGTGTAAAAACTTCAGTTAGCTCTCTATTCCATATAACTTGCATAGTTGAAAAGGTAACATAGTGCACGATAACATGTATCAACCAAGTGGGAAGCCCAATATCTAACAAAGTGACTTTAGTGAATCCCCAATCGAGCCTGTCATAAGTCTTCTCTAAATCAATTTTAACAGCCATAAACCCTTCTTTACTGGATTTTTTACACAGTGAATAATTTCTTACACTATAATAATATTGTTTGTTATACACTCGTCTGGTACGAAACTTGGTTGATTAGGGAGAACCCACATTGGTATTAATGGTTTCAACCTATTAACTATAACCTTAGTGACAATCTTATACAAAACTGTACAGAGACTGAATGGGAAAAATTGGAATAAAGATTTAAGATTTTCCACCTCCGGGATCAAAACAAGCAAACTATGGTTAAACTACTCACCAAGCTTTTCCCCATTAAAAAATATTTCGAACAAAATCACACACATTATTTCCCACCACATCCTAATTCTTCTCATAAAAAAATTGTATGAATCTCATCTACACCAAGAGATTTCAACGACTCCATCTCTAATACAACACCTCAGACCTCCTCATTAGTAATCGGAAGTTGTAGTCTCTCTCTATTAGAGTCAGACAACATACTAAAAAAACCTCCTTACAACAAACCCCTCTTGACAGAGCAATCCTTTAGTTGGTTCTCCAAATCCATAAGAAAGTTACATGGTGAATTTTAATTTTTTATCCTCTATGACTCTAATTCTTGTTAGGAGTTTTCTTTTCTTTTAGCCAATATGACCAAAGACAGTTTTGTTCCATTCAAATACTTTACACACAAAATTACCAACATTCTCTACTATGCTTTCATCTTATCGTCAAGCATCCTTTATGAATGCAACAAAATGAGGGTCATCTAACTATACCCTAAGAAGACGGAAGGGTAGCTTACCAACTTGTTTCCTTGAGATCTCAATATGAAGCAATCTTGGTACATCAATAATAGATGTATTGACTAGATAAAGAGACCACTTCCACCTCAATATCACTATTCCAAAGCAACCATATCCCACCCAAGAAACCACACACTTCCACTCGGAATTAATGGTTGAATGTTGTTCTTCAAATGATATCATCTGCTTTGTGTCCGCCCACTAACTCTTGTTTCCATTAAAACAATAATATCTAGCTTATTAACCTACAAAACCCTTTTTAAAATAGTCGCAAACTTGGAGCTTACATCTCATTGTCAATTTTAGCAAATAATATTAAACCGCATGTAAAAATAAAATAAACGAGAAATAGGACAAAAAGCAATCAACTTACTGGATATCTTTCAACAAGCCCACAACAAAATCAGTGATGGGTCTTAGGGATTTGATGTCTATGGAACTAACTAAAATTTTGACGAAGGCAAGTGCATCTATCAATTAATAATATATCTACGGTGAGCAAAAATATCATTCCCACAAAGACTAAAAGAACTAGTAATTACCGTCTTTCTATTATTTAACCAAATAATTTGAGTAATTGATTAAAACTAAAATTAACTAAATTAATTAACTAACGGATACGACAAAGAATAAATCAGAAAAATAATCGATTAACAACCAATAAGCAAAACAATACCCAGGAAAGATTTCACCTAGATTTCATCTATCACTATTAATCTAAATTACAAAATTTTTTTGCTTAGTAACTTGATATGTAGAAATCCCTAAATTATGCAAATATCACTTTTGAGCATAAGAGCAGCTAATGTTAGGTTGATTAATTGAAATTTATTTCTAATTAAACCCTTATTATCGCATTAACTTGTATTATGGATTCCTCTATTAAATTTGACTTTAATTCGGTAGATTTATGTCGTCTTATTTCTAGGATTGCATGCAACTCCACTCAATTAAACAATATCTACTCTTAAACAGGGTCTATTCAATCACCAATTTGAGCACATCAAATATTGATCATTAATCTAGATATATTAAACCAAATATTAAGCACACATAATTGAGAACAAGAAACTAAGTATTTGCTGCATAATTTGAGCACATCAAATATTGATCATTAATCTAGATATATTAAACCAAACATTAAGCACACATAATTGAGAACAAGAAACTAAGTATTTGTTGCATAAATATAAATCAAACGAAAAAATTCATGTCCCTAGGTATTTAGAAAATTAGTTCATACTTGAGAATAAAAACATTCAAGATATAGTATAACTAAAAGAAACAATGAAACTCATGATAACTTTCTAAGAAATCAATTGAGAATATTTAATCTTGACAAAAATCTGGTTCAAAATCGGCTTCAGTGGTGTTTTTCGAGTTGTTTTCTTGAATATTCTCTTATAGCTCACTCTTATATTCTTATTTTTGTCATATATACGTTTTAGAATGCTCGAAAAACCTAAAAATCATGATTTTCCATAATTCGATGTGTAATTTCGTGAAATCAACACAGTCTAACATATGCTCGTGTGGGTGCGTATCCGCTCTTTGATAGAACGACGTAAGTGCTGTTATTAGTGCTTTTTTACTAGATTTCCATCACATGGATGTGTGGTATGGTCGTGTGGAATGTTTCAACCCGTGTGGCTCATGCAGCTTGTTCCAACACTCCAGTTTTCACTCATTTTTTACTCCTTTTGCTCTCAAGTGCTCTATTAAGCATTGAAACATGAAAAATGATTAGGAGCATAACATTCATAATTAACATTGAATAATGACCTAAAATGCATTAAGAATGATGTTAAAACATGCTACTTTTAGCACTTATCAAGATTCAGTCCCATCATTCTGACTCTGAACCTCGACATCCAGTTCCCTTATCCAATCATCCAACCCATCAAGATTACCCACTTGAAAATCACCTTGCGTAGCCACTTAATCATTATGGCCTTAGCCACTTAATCAGGTTAACCAACTCTCTTGACATCGATTCAACCCAATCAGCTAAGACAATGCTTGCTTGGAGTTTTTGATGGACTTGTTTCCTAACCTTTAAACCTTTCTTTATTGTTTCCTTCATTGATAGTGCTTTTGTTTTAACACTGTTCAAGCTCTCCTTATGTGTCCCATGATTCACGGTGACGACTTTTTTTTTCGCTAGCATAGTCAATGACTTTTACCACCTTATGGAAAGGCCTTGGAAAGCTAGTGTTCTTCACATTAACACTTTGGATAAAAGATCCCATACCCACTAGGCTGGCATTGCTTGGTTTAACATCCTTATCTTGCCCAACCATAATATCCCCATCCATATTAGTTTCATGGGCTATCTTACAGCTTATCTCTCTTTTTTTTTTCTTGTTGAATCCCTTTTGCTTTAACATCTTGCCACACCATTTTCTATATACCCACACTTTTCTATTGGATTTTAGTATCCCTATGATTCATTTCACCCAAAGTTTCCACTCGCTCCAAATCAACAAGGATATTAAATCTCATTTTCTTAATTGTTACCTTATCTGAAGCATGAGCCTTTTCTTTGTTGGGCTTTATCCCCTTCTTTGTTGGCTGTTGTTTTCTCCCCATGGCCTATATCCACGGTCCAAAGACACTCTTTCCCTCCACTAGAGCTTCTAATGATGGATGATTATGCTGGTTTATTTTTGTAGAATTCGTGTGCATCTCCCCTTCGATAAACTTGATGATAGTTCTCATTACTATGCCTATAACAACCACAGTGATAATAGATCAATGGTAACCTTATATTCCACATACTGTGCAAAACCACCAATACTTATAATGCTTGAAGCAATTTGTTAAAATCTAAAACTATGGAAAACCTAGCAAACTTCCCTCGCCTCTATTCTTTATTGTTATAATCCAGTTTGGCTACTCGACTAAGAACACCCGCAATGACCCTTAACAACTTCTTGGTATAATAGCGACAAGGAGCCTTAGTAATCTTATCCAAACAACGATTTTTGAAATGTGCTTCTCCTTCGTAAAAAAATATGGCTTCATGGTTGGACAATCAAGTAATAGCCAAACACCATCCACGGACCTTCCGTCAAAGCATTAATAATATTGGTTTTGTGAGAATTTTACCAATAAATAATCATTTTCTATGTCAACAACTTGAAAGTCTCCATAGGGTTTCTAAAGGGCATGGGTTCTATTAACTAATGCTCTATACCCAATAGATCTCCCCAGCAAGCGCACCACAATAGTTTGTTCCATACTTTGATCCAATATTTCATGAAAAATCTCAGGAAAAGGTCCATTTGAAAAGATCTTAACATCTTCCTCAAATATCTCAAAATCATCATCATCCAACAGTATTCCCTTAGATCTCATTTTCTACTTCGTATTCACTGAACGACTCCTTATAAGATTTTTATCCTCCATTACAACATCTGCAAGATCCCAACCATCAAGATCCTTATTTCGAACCTTCTTCGTTGCCCACTCAAGGTTCGATGAAATCAGAGACTTAGGCCGTTCAAGTTGTTGTACGGAGGACAAAGTCATAAGCTCTAGCTTTTATTTAATTCAATATTTGTAATGATTATTTTTTTATTAAAACTATTGATATAATTATATCTAAATAAAGATAGGAAAAGGGTTTCACAAAAATCAGATCCTAAACAATATACTAACACTTGAATCCAGGTACAAGTTATCACTAAACCATATAATTAGTTATATTTTTAATTTACGTAATGAACTTATTTGTATAAAAAATTAATTGGATGTTGAAAGACAATTAAAACACTTCCCCCTAGCTAAGTTGTCTTTAAGTAGAGTAGCTTAAAAGTCATGATTAAAACTATATTTTCCATTTTCTCACATGAACTGTCCAAATAGTAATAAAAAATTATTTTTATAAGGTTGCCTTTTATAATACATTAATGAAGTAGTAAACTTCCAAGTTGGTCTCCATAATTAGAGTACAATTAAATTTAATTTTCTCAATTTTTTTTAAAAAGAAACCCATTTAGTTAGTATATATGATTATTATAATAGAAACTACTTAATTTCTTAGTGAAAAAGAAAATCATTTTTGTCATGTGAATTTCCAGCTCAATTCCATTGAGTTCCCTTTGCTGGGTGAGTGTCATTTTCTTTATAATTATTAGTTAAGAATATTAAAGATGAAATACAAGATTCCAAATACATGGGTACACAACAAAATTATTTAATGTATAGAAATCTTAAACATGGATATAATGACCTAATTCAGTCATTTGTCTTATTTTATAAAATTTGAGTTCTTGAAATAGAGTTTTTCTACTTTAAGGGGTCAGGATCTTGCTTACTCCTTTCGTAAAGTATAAAGATAAATATCATAATTATCATAATATAATATATATATTTTTTGTCTGAATGGTAAGGGGAAAATGTTATCCAAAGCTTAAACCTGAAACTTAATAATGCAAGCAACACAAGTTATTTATCATCAGTGCACCAATAAATAAACCCGTATTGTCCAACACATATACTACCTATCCACCATAAAATTTTGCCAAAAAACAAAAAAAAAATAAAAAAAATTGGCTTGACTTTGCACTAACAACATTTGGAAAAAGAATATGAAAGAGAATAGAGTAAGTACCCTAAAGGAAAAGGCAAAAACAAAGAGTAAGGTTTAGAAGCTAAGGCAAAAGGGTTAGAGATAATAAAGACGGTAGGCTTATTGGTAGGCACCTCAATAATGAAAGTGGGCCTCTAAAAACCTTATATAATTCAATGGAGGGGAAAAATAATAATGATAATAACCATAGCCTCGTCCCACTTCCATTATTGGAAGGTTTTTTCTGTTTGCTTCTTGCTTACCATTTCACCCACTCAAACAAAAGAGAAATGATGGAGGATTTGAGAGATGGGATAGGGTTGTATATATAAGCTCGGGTTCAAATTTTGTGTATTGAGAAAATAAGATTGAGAGAGTTATTCTTAGATTTAGCCTATTTTAAATTTAATTGAGATTTCATTTTGTGACGCTTCTTGATTAAATGATCTAATTGTATTTTTTTAATCCTTCTTAAACTTTAACAATAAAAAAAATACATTTTTAGCTCCTCCCAAATATTAATATCTTAATTTAAGCTATTTTCACATAACCCAACATTGGTAAATGTATCATGGAGGCTCCTATATTAAGAATCAGATTGCATTTTTGCCCTATTGTTTACATTGATAAAATTATGATATGTATTATTATTTTAGATCAAAGAGCAAAATAATCATTTTTATTAAAAAATTCATCCATTTTTATTTTAAGTAACTGATAGAATAACCAGACAGTTAGTTAAACATGGCGTGCCACAAGTGCCTCATTCTAACATACAAAGACCAATTTTTAACAGTAGAAATGAATGATTTTTTTAACAGAAAGATCAATTTACTCTTTGATTTAATGTATAAGGATTAATTTACCTATTTTTTTAGTAAATGGGACAAAATGCAATTTAACTCTTAGTATATGTGCCTATCCAATACTTTTACCTAAAATTTTATAATTTTATACCGATACCCCTAGAATTTTGGGTTTCATTGGTTTGTTGGGAAATATGTCTAGGTGCATTATGATATGGCAATATTTATTTTTATCTTAACCCAATTGGCCCCTACTTTCATATAGATGATTGTCTGTTTCTTTCTGACAGCACTTCTTCCTCCTTAAATTTTTTTAATTTTTAAAACCCCAAATTTATATGATTTTTTTCCTTTATTAAAAATATTTATGTCAAGCATGATCTTAAATCTATCGAATCCATCTCTCAATCTATTACAATATACACATATCTATACAATGCTTGAGTTGGCATTTATCATGTTCCTGTTGCATTTAGACCCAAGCTCTTGCATAAGAGAGTGTTGCTACCTTCTTTCTCTTTTTGTTTAATTGCATTAGATATCCTAAAATAGTGTCTCAAATTTTAAATTAATATTTAAATTTCAAAACATTTGAGTATTTAAAGTATTAGTATTAAATTAATCGGGTAATTCCGTCATTTTAATTATAAGCTTGGGTGTTAAATTCAAATTTAGGTTTGATGTGAAAATATTCAAAACACGTGGATAAAATATTAAGCACATGTACTTGTTGTGTAGTAGCTTGTATAAAACATGTTTAACAAAAGCAGTAGCTCTCGTAGATTTTAATTATGATGTTTTTTTTATAACTCATTAGATATAAATTTTCATGTATTAAGTACATAATACACGCATGCTTGCAGTTTAATCCACAAGTTTTATATATATTTCATGTTAGATTTGAGTAAGTATTTAACACTTAATAATTAGGTTCACAAAATGATTAAATTGACATGATATTCCTGATCTGAAAAAACACTTAAAACGTTTTGAAATTTAGAATCAAATTAAAATCTAGGACATAATTCGAAAACATCTTGCCTATTGTAAGCTTGGGATGAATTAAGAATCTCTTGTCATTCCTCACATCTTGGGATGAATTAAAAATCGACCTCCGAGCTAAGAATATCTACAAGGCCAAGATCTCACAAGCTCAAGACATTGCATGCCCACAATTTCACAAGCATATATAATAGGGATTGCTCTCCTTGCATGGACAAAAATATCCGTCACTCGTACATCACATTTATCAATTATCCAAATACTTATAAGGATATGACATAATTAGATAAATGGACTCTAAAGAATACAAAACTAATATAAGGAGGAGATATAGAGAATAACCAAAAGCACTACCAAAACCTAGAATATGAGTTGGGGGGAGTGTAGAAACTGCAAGCGAGCAAGAGAAGTGAGTCGGGGAATACAAGGTACAAGTTGTAAGTTGAAAACAAACAGGGCATTGGTCGATGTAAGAAACGAAAGAGGCAAAAAAAGTTGGCCCTTTACCGTACTCTTTGGATTGGACTTTTCTAGAAATGTTTCCTTTTCCTTGCATTATTCTCCTTTCCTTTTGTGATACTAAAAACCATCCCCTTCCATCACTTTGGTGTGTTTTTTTTTCTCTCTACCATTTCCACAACCTCTTTAATCCCAATTTAGCTTCTTCTTTTAGCCCTTTTGCCCCCCACTTTTATGTTTTAACCCCTCCCTATCTAATTATTCTACAATTTTCCCCTATTGGGTAAAGAAAAACTTGTTCCATGTCAATAGCGGAAGAAAACAGTGGTTCAGATTCTTTATTTGTAATTCAAAAATTAGGGTTTGATTTCTATTGTTGTTGTTAACAAGTGGGAATCAAGCAATTTGTCCACTTGAACTAACCTTTTTCTTATGTAAAATATTGGTCTAATTTTGCGGCCATACTTTTAAAAGTTTTGAAATTCTATAGTTTTTCTCAATTTCGATATTGAGAAAATTGGTCTCTTTAGAAAATCGGAATAATTTAATCTTTGTCAATTTCGAAAGTGAGCAACGAAGCATAATTAATCACAATGTTAATTTTTTTCCCTTAATTTTACATAAATTTGACTGGTATAATAATAGATTTAGCTCTCATAATTTACACATTCTATCAATTTAGTCAAGATTAACAAATTTAGTCCACAATATTTTTGTAAATGTGTAATTGTTGGGGCAAAATTGTTGTTTTTTTAGAATCAATACCAAATTAAAAAAATATGTAAACATCAAGGGCTAACTTTGTTATTATATCAATCAAAATTATGCACAATTGACTAATGACATTAGCGTCATAATTAATTGTCCTTAATTGCTCACTTTCAAAATGGTTAGGGATTAAATTGCTCCAAGTTTTTTGAGAAGGACAATTTTGTTCAATTTCAAAATTGAGAGGGATTCAACCTTTTACCTTTGATATTTGATTGTTTTCCTTTTAATTCAAGGAATTAAATTTGGTAAAAAAATCAAAGTGTAATTGATAAATTAAATTTCAACATGTGATATTAAAAGTATTGGGTGCAATGGTAGAGCGCATTACACCCTCAATGAAAGACATAAACCGTAAAACAATATTATTAATTAAAGTTTCATTTTTAAATTAGAAAGATTAAATTCGAGAATAAAAACAATAAAAGATTAAAACTTTAAAAGTTTATAAAGTATAGGGATTTGAAAGTATAGTTAGACCTAAAATATTATAATATTATATCTAGTATAAATACAGAGAGAAGAAAAACTAAAAAAAAATGATTAAC
Source organism: Gossypium hirsutum (assembly GCF_007990345.1). Taxonomy (NCBI): domain Eukaryota; kingdom Viridiplantae; phylum Streptophyta; class Magnoliopsida; order Malvales; family Malvaceae; genus Gossypium; species Gossypium hirsutum. The sequence continues at coordinate 2,429,199 of NC_053439.1, read as the reverse complement.
GAAAGTATATTATTGTGGATGCTGTAATGGTTTTTTTATGTTCTTACAAAGATTTTCAAGCTTCGTTCTTTAATCTTCTTCTACCCTATACTTACTTTTTTAGCTTAGCTGATTAACTCTCTCATAGGCTTTTCTTTTTTTTCTTTCAGCTTTTCCTTGGAAAATCACTGGCTTTGATGTTCATTTTTTTATATTTAATTTCAGCTTTTATGATAGTTTTTTTTCTTCGTTTAAAGTAGATTATGATCATTTTTTTTTTGAGAATTTTCTGCTTTGAAAATATATAGTATCTTCGTGATTTTTAGTAGCTGAAAAAGTTTGTGAAGTGAAAAAAAAAATGTGGGATCTTAACGATTCTCCTGATCGTTCAAGAGGCGAGGAATCGGAAGGGTGTTCATCGCCGGTGGACGGCGAAGAAGGGAAGGGTAAACGGGTTGGATCCGTTTCGAATTCGAGTTCTTCCGCCGTGGTGATCGAGGATGGATCAGAGGAAGAAGATGCAGCAGCTTTAAAGAAACGAAACAGTAACATGATTTTTGGGTTCTCGGTGCCTGTCGAGAGCGGTGGACCAGCTCCGGTGACTCGTCAGTTTTTTCCACTTGACCAAGACCCAGAAATGAGGGCAGTTCCCACCGGAACTGCACAAGGGTTCCCTATGGCTCACTGGGTCGGAGTCAAATTCCGGCAATCGGAACCACTCGCCGTTGCTAAATCCGTTGAAGCTACAAATCCCATGAAAAAAAGCAGAAGAGGACCAAGGTCAAGAAGCTCTCAATATAGAGGTGTTACTTTCTATAGAAGAACCGGCAGATGGGAATCTCATATTTGGTCAGATTTTTTTTTTCTCGAGAAACCTGTTTTACTATTTTCTCCCTAACCAATCAGAATTTAACCTTGGGTTTATATTTCTCATTACAGGGATTGTGGAAAACAAGTTTATTTAGGTGGATTTGACACAGCACATGCAGCAGCAAGGTAACCTTTCATGTCTTTACAATCGTATCACTCTTTATATAATGGTAAATGTTTTACAAAGAACATTTCTTTTATATCTGTCAGAGCATACGATAGGGCAGCAATCAAATTCCGGGGAGTTGAAGCTGATATAAATTTCAGCATTGAAGATTATGAAGAAGATTTGAAACAAGTGAGAAACTAAGAATAAAGAACCCTTCTTCTTCTTTTTTTCATCGTGTTGCTATGAAAAGTCACTAAATTTTGTTTATGAAAAACAGATGAGTAACTTAACGAAGGAAGAATTTGTGCATGTACTTCGTCGACAAAGCACTGGTTTCCCTAGAGGAAGTTCTAAATATAGAGGAGTAACCTTGCATAAATGTGGAAGATGGGAAGCTAGAATGGGTCAATTTTTAGGCAAAAAGTAACCCTTTTTTTTTTTGCCCTTTAACCCTTTTCTTCATTGTTCATTTATTCAATGGGTTTCATTTTGGGTGTTTTTTTTTGTGAATACAGATATGTTTATTTAGGCTTGTTTGATACCGAGATTGAAGCTGCAAGGTGCAAAGTTTATATAATCTTTGGTTTGTTCTATATGATGAAAATTAGGCTCTTTTTTCTTTCTTTCTTTTTTCTGATAGGGTGTTTTGATTTTGTAGGGCTTATGACAAAGCTGCAATTAAGTGCAATGGGAAAGATGCTGTAACTAATTTTGATCCTAGTATATATGATAATGAGCTTCACAACGGTGGTAAGTAAGATTTACACTCATTAATCATTTTTGTACATCTGTTAAAAACTTGTCTTCGTACATCAGATCAGAGGTATGTGTAACTATTTGGTTATTTTGTCAATCATTAATAATATAAATTGATGAAATTTTTAACGGAAATGATCGGTTTGCTTTTTTATCCAACGTACAAAGATTAATTTATTCAATTTTAGATAAAGAGGACAAAATGCAATCTAACTCTTGTATAGAATTTCCTTTTGAAAGTTCTAATTTTTATTTTTTGGTTTTAGAAACATCATCATGTAATGGTAGGGATCACAACCTTGATTTGAGCTTAGGGAATTCAACTTCAAAGCAAAATAATTTAGAATTTGGTGGTGTTGATAAGCAAAATGCAATGGTGGATCAACATAGTTGGGGCTATAGGTCTAAGGTTTGTTTTAATTTCATACTACGTATAAAAATCATAAATGTTAAGGTATAATAATAGTGATTCATTTTTCTTTTTGGTGATTCTACCAGCAAAATCTGCAGCAGGGACCTTGGGGAAATGATGATACAATGCAGCTTTTGAACCAAACACAGATTCAATATTCTCAAGCTTCAATTAAGTCCATTGGACAACGGAACAGACCTACTGATAACCATACGTTCAACATTCATCCTCCACATTTTAATCCGTATCGGGTTCGTATTCGATAATTAGTACTTAATTGCATGATTAGGAAAAAAAAAAAAGCTTCAACTAATGTAAAATCATTGTGATGTATGTATATATATAGATTCATTATCCAAGCAACAACAACAATGGAGTTCAAATAGGGAGTGATCTTTCATTGTCAACTAATGATCATCATCATCAACAATGGCAATCAACGGGATCTCACCAACTGTGTTTACAAATGGTGCAGCATCATCAGGATTCCCATGGCAGACTAGACCTTCCAAAGCTAAGAAAAATGGGTTCCACTCACTCATGAGAAAAGCACTATACACACCATATTTTATCATCCACCATTGTTGGTTAATCTCTATGTATAGATCAATGCATTGAGTTGCACTCCATTTTTTTTTACTCAATTTTCTTAGTTAACCCATAGGGAAAATTACAAAAATTATTCCCCCCAAAAAAGAGGAGAGAAAAAAGAAGCATTATTGGTCAAAATCACTAACAAAGCAACTAAAACAAATGATCTTTTCCATTGTCTTCAATAAATTTGCTTTGCCTTCTTATGTATTGCATTAGTGTAATTTTCATTTATATAAAATATCGATCATGGAAATCTTTATGTTAAGAGTTAGATTTTATTTTGATTTCTCTATTTAAAAAAATGTGTAAATTAGTTCTTATTTATTAGATTAAAGAGTAAAAATTTTATCTATTTATGTTATCAATTAAAAATTAATTTATATATATGAAATTTAGTCTTCACTCATATACAAATTGGGAAATGGATTATATCTTGGAAATATGAGCGGATAGTGATGAATAGTCACCATCAATGGTGTCCTTTGAATCAGTTCTCTATAACCAAAAGCAATCAGACATGGTTATAAATGAAGAGAGGGACTCATCAATCATAACTTTTAAAACACCCCCCCTACCTATTGAAAAGGCCTTGTAATTTGTAAGCTAAAATGAAGGGTTTAATATTTTATGTCCTTAATTGCAATTATTAACGAATTTTTAGTTAATAATATTAAGAACATGTGGCAAGAGTGTACGAGGAAAAAGGGTGTGTGTCTTAGGTCTTAGAAGAATATGTCCTTTTTTTAAGATTAAGATAGAGACAAGTGGTTAATTGAAAATATAAAATAAGGATTTCAATTTCGTCATCTGGGTCGTCATTGTTGAATATTTTATGGGGGAAATTGCATATTGGGAAGAGCAAAAGGGGTTATTTTATTAAAAAAAAAGGGAAGTTTTTCTATAAGGGGAAAGGTCAAGGCCACCTTCTTCTGTCTTCATCATATTTAAGAATTAATTTTCTTAAAAAAATGTAGATTTTTTTAAAAAAAAAAATTCTTATTGTCTATAAAGGGATTTCATTCATGCACATTTCATTCAAATGAACTTGCTTTGGAATTTTAAAACAAATTCAATGTTTTTTAAAATAATATATTTTGGTTGAGAACAAAATGGTTTTATTTAAACATTATGACTGACAAAAGCAATTAAATAATATAAATAAGAACAGTTGGGTATCATTGTGGTTAGTACATTTTACAAATAAATAATATTAATTATAAGTGAAGTTTTTAGATTTATAAGTAGGGAATACTTGTATTTTATTTATTTATTATATAATTACATGTTATTCTTTTAATTTATTTGAAAATTCTAAAAATTTTAATTTTTTTGGGTTGAAATTAGATTATTTCGAAGACAAAAACGGTTGATTGAGAAATATGCTCTTTTTCTATTAACGAGAAGTGAACTCTCAACCGCATGATTAAGGGACAAGATGAGCTATGATTCATATTCGAGATCCGTAATTGCCTCTCTAAAGACTACAATCTTTACAAACACGGACTCAACCCTAATTACATAAAGAATGAGATGAGATTCTAAGTTGATGAATGTTATGTTAAAACACATAAATAGTCAAACAAAATGCATAGGGAAATCTCATATGGAGATATGAATCAATGATAGCTGATCAACGATGCATTATAAGTTATCTATTAGTTTTAGGGTTGATGTCAGAATCTTTATCATAATTTCATAATTTGCATGTGATGAACTCTGAGGTACCTGCTCACTGCTGCATTTATACGTACACACACACATATATAATGGGTCCATTGACAAGCTCTCCAGCCTAGAATCATCCCCCCATTAGCTCCTTAAAGCATCACTTTCTCATCTGCCGAATAAAGCATGATTATATATGTTGGAAAATCAATAATATCTAGTTTCATAGCTTTATTTTCTAAAACTATCGTATATATTATGAGGATTAATTGTAGCAAACATTCCTAAATTTTAGTTTGGTTTAAAATTGAGTTATTAAAATATTAATATTATATCAATTAAGCCATTTTGTTAACTTAATTGTTAATTTAAATTTGATATTTAACGTCTAAATTAGTACGTGGATGAAAGAATCTAATTGATATGATATTAGTATTTTAAAGGCTCTTATTAAAATATTTTTTTAAGTTTAAAAACCCATTTAAAACCTAAAATTATAATTTAGGCATTTATCGTGGAATTAACCCATTTTTCTATTATAGAAGTTGACTAGACTTAGCACATAAGGAAATTAAGGTAATATAAACCTAGAAATTAAATACAGATGAAGTGGATGAAAATGATAGCAAAGCAAACCCTAAAAACAGTAAAAAGTTAAAAAAAGAAGAAGCAAAGGGTAATTAGTAAATTACTGTGTTGTTTTTACTTTATATCGGCTTTTATAGTTATAGGCGTGGCTTTCCATTTATGGGATTTCTTCAACGGCTCAACTTTCTTTCCACTGTCTCTCTTGCAAAAAAGTCATCAATAAAATTAAATGCTACTCCACTTTCATTATTAATATAGTGGAGTATTTTTACATTAAATTTTAAGAAGTTTTATTAAAATTTTTTTAAAAAATTAAGGATTTAATGAGAATTTAAAAACAAATGGGGAGGGGGTTTGATTAAATTTTTCAAAAATATTAAAGGCATAAAGAGAATTTCTCAAAATTTTAATGGATTTAATTGAATTCTTTTGGAAAATTGGAAAACGTAATAATTTTTTTTAAAAAAAATTTAGAGATCTAATTAAAATTTCAAAGAGAGTGATGAAAAATCCTCGAGAATTTTTGACTTTTTTGGATTCAGATGCCATCTGTCTTTAGGGGTAAGTAAAACTTGATTTGATTTGAAATTGTTTTGAATTTCGAGCTAATTCGAATTGAGTTATTCGAGTTAACTTGAATAAATAATTCGAGTTTCGAGTTCAAATCTAGTTGAATTATACAATTCGAATAACTTGATAATTCAAATAACAGATTGGCATAAATACCCTTTTGGTCCTTATCAATTTTGAAAATGAGCAAATTGGTCTCTCAACAAAATTAAAAAAAATTCAAAATAATTTTTAAAATTAAAAATATTTATAAAAAATAAAATATTTATAAAAAATAAAATATTTATATTTTTAAAAAATATATAATAATTTTAAAAAATTCCAAATAATATATAAAGAAAGTTAAAACTTTAAAAATTTTCTACAATAATAATTTTAAGGACTTAAATAAGTTAATTGATTCTTTAAGTTTATCATAATTTTAAAAAAAAATTCAAATATATATGGTTTCAAATTTATGTACCCAAACATAAATTAATTATATTGTAATAATATTTTAATTTGACATGTTTAATTTTTTAATTTAACTCGAATAATTCCACTTGATTCGAGTTAGGATAATAAAATAAGACCCGTCAACTCGATCAACTCAAAATTTTTTACTCGATTGGATCCAACGGTCATAACTATATGAAATTCCAATCAAATCTAACCATCTCTCTCTCCCACTCATGTATTTTTCATGACAAAACTTGAATCCGATATGTATTTTAAAAAAATATCAAACTGAGATTTTTTTAAAATAAAAATAAAAATAAAAAATAGAAAAATGGTAATAATATTAGATTGGCGATGAATGTGACTGCGATAGAGACATGACAAAGCAGGCATTGGTCCCTCTCTCTTTATTAAAAATAAAATAATATTGGTGGCGTTAAGTGTTGGATCGCTTTCATCGTTCATTCACTCAGACAAAACTTCTTCTTTAGGTTTTATTTTATTTTGCCAAATTACACTCTCCTTCTCTTCTTTCAGACACTTTCTATTTCTGGAATTCTATTATTCGTTTGTTATTTTACACTTTACCTATTTTTCCCACTTTCTCTACAATTATATATTTATAACATTCTTTTCTTCATTTCATATCTCTCTCTCTTTGCTTCGTTTCTTTCCTTCTTTAGGTTCCAACTTCAGTCTTATTTCGACAAAACAAATGCCATAATTCTAAGTAAATTTATTAATTTTATTTATAAAACTTGGGTTGATTTGAATGGTTTCGATTTCGATTTAAATTAAGAGTTTCATCCTGGGTTTGAATCATTTATTTCATGTTTATGATATTTAGAATTTTATGAGTTCAACTCGGAATGTTTTTGGTTTTAATTCATGTTTGGGTCTATTTTGAAATCGAATAAACACATTTAAATTGGTGTTACGAGTCTCTTCAATTTTTCATACAAAAAAAATACATATATAATCTTGGAATTTGAAGTGCTTAAAAATCTATTTTTGATCATAAATTAATGTATTTTAATTAATTTATTGGTGCTACCTAACCTAAAGCAAAATGTATAGTTAATATATATAAACTATTAATAAAATTTGATTGATTTGGTGTCACGAGTTAATCGGGTATCAACTCTGTTAGAAAATGACTAATAAACCATTTCATTAAATGATTAATATTATTATTTCGATGATCTTTTTGTCATTTCATAGTTTTATATAGTTTTTAAATAAAAGAATAAAAATTAACATGTCTAGAAATTAAACCTGTATTTAATGGATTCATAAACAAATTCTTTATCACTACATCAATAATAATTCTTGAGTAAACTTGAAAAAAATTAACTTTTAACATAAAATATTTTCTCTCACCGAACTTGTGTATTTATATCTGTACTTACTATTAATAAAACCCTTGACTAAGTTTGTGTCACGGGTTAATCGGATACCAACTTGATCAAGAAATGACTAACATACCCTTTTATTAGATGACTATCATTATTATTTTCATGCAAATTCTTTACCACCACACTTTTAACATATTTATAAAAATCCAAAAATGGTGGGAATAAATACTTTTATATATAAATTTTATGTTTTTAAAAAATGATTGTTAGAAAAACAAAGCTTTGGTCTAAAAAATATTAAATACTTGTCGTAGTTAATAAGAAGATATAGGTGTAGTTGTATTTAAGTGCGTATTATTTTTCGATTTAAGAATTTGAGACGATTTATGAATAATTTAAGAATGGTGAAAAAAATAAGAGAAATGAAAAAAAACCATAAAATATATTTATATGTAGACTTTTTTTTTCCTAATTATGTATATTGTATTATTTTTTAATCACATTATATTTGTATAGTATGATTTGTGATTTTGAAAATTATGGGATCAGATTCTTTTGGTTGAATATTGGTACAAGTTATTCTTATCTGATTTGGGTTCTTTTTTCTTCACCATTTTGGAACAAAGATGATGAAAATGTGGCTCACGACAAAGTAAGTTCTATGATTGTTGAGAGGGAATCCATGAAAAAGAAAAAGCAACATTTAGTACATAGATTTGGTAATATTTTTAAAAATTGTGCCTTAAATTTTTATATTCATATTAATCCTTGAAATTGGTATATTTTCTTAATTTGCACCTAAATTTGGATTCGTTAAGTTATGATAACATGGCAATACGAGATTGTGTCATGTTATCACCTGAGAAATTTTAATTTTAAAAAGATTATTATTTTTAAAGATTTTATATAAAATTTTAGATGATGCATTATTGAGGGGGGTCGATTCCTTCAGGAGAAGTTTTCAATGTGTCATCCGTCGAGTAGCGACCTAGACCCCCAAGAATCAAAGGCATGGTCCCTGTGTCGGGATTTTGTCATCAGCGTCCGCGAAGAGTCATGTACAATTCATGGAGGGAGTGCTTCAGTTGGTGGTACAGGCGCCTTTTATTGTTGTGGGGGGGGGATCGACTCCTTCCAGAGAAGTCTTTGAAGTGTCATTCATGGAACAACCGACCCAAACCCCCAATAACTGAATGTATTGTCCGTAGCCTATGCGGAGAGCCATGTACGGTTTAAGGATCAAATTTCAGAAAAAGTTACCAAATTCCGAGACTAATGTGAACAAAGAAAAAAAGGTGAAGGATCAAGTTGAAAAAATTACCAAAATTAAAGACTAAATTTTGTTTTATCCAAAAAAGCAGCCAATATTGAGTTTGATCAGAATCCAATTGCATGATAGTTGACAGAAAGGAGAGAATCATGGGAAGCTGTAGGGAAAATAGTAATTCTCTCTCTCCATACAAAATTTAAAAGATTCATTTTTCTTACATCATAGAATATCTTATTTCCAACTTTTCATCATGTCGTTATTCTCCTTTTTTAACATCCAAAATTTTCAATGACATTTCTATGAAGTTACCCTTAATTGAATCATCCCAAATTTTCCTTTCTATAATGGATTCCATTCAAGGTTTTGCTTATGGAAAAAATGGAGAAAGTTTTATAAAGAGAAATCACGTTGTACTTTGAATTGACTTAAGTATCGTAAGGTATTTCGGAACACAAATTCCGATACTTCTTAAATTATCTTTATTGTATAAGAAATTGAAAACATCTAAATTTTAATATATGCAATTAGGCTTAACGGAATAAATGTGATAATCATATTAGTTATTTCCCAGTTCTCTTATTTTTCGAAAATAAATTAAAAACTATACTCAAATTTTTTTAGACCAATTTATAATGTCACATTTAATTTTTAATTAGTTTATTAAATAATATATTTTTAATTATTAAATTTAGTGCAATATTTTTTATTCGGAACATATCGACTAAATCATAATAATTTAAATATTATAATAATAATTAAAATATTTGTATCATATTTAAAAAAATAGATATAAGATAAATGAATGCCTTTTGCTCGATTCAACTTGATTATTCAATCTCAAGCTCAATTATTAGTTTTTATACTCAAACCTGATCTCGAACTTAATTAAACTTGTTCGTAATTAAGTTCTTTCTATATAATAACGGAAAAAAAATATAATTTCATACGAACCATTCGAATCGAGTATTATAATGCTAGAATTTGACTCGATAATTACAAGTACCTCATTTATATTCTAATTATAGGACCAACCTTGATGTTAGAACGAGTCCAAGCCTGAGTAACTCAAAAGTGTGGACTCAGTCCTTATTGGGCCTTTAAGAGCCTACTAAATTATGATGGCTTACATCCTTGGATTGTCAATATTGCATGCTTTACATCGGGAACTCTACTACTTGACTCGCAAATCATCCACTTCCAAGAATTCTACAACGTGGTCCCTTACGTTAGTTCTCTTTTATATATTTTTGTTGTATTACCAAAATATATGTATATATTTTAATAGTGCCCAAAAAGTGCAAAGTTTCATTTAATTGTATAATTATTTTTTACATGGATAATGTAATTTTTCTGTTTAGCCTAGGTGCCTGCCCAAGTGCCCATTCTTCTTGGTGTATTTCCCGTGGTACAAGCATCGAGTTGAGGGGATGCAAGTGGTTGACTTATAGTGAGCTCTTAATGCACGCATTTGAATATGTTGTAAATCCGATGCGACTTGGTGAAGGTTCATGTACTATGCATGAAATGCTCTGCTGCTATTTGGATGGGATTAGGCACACCTTGTATGTTGGGTCTAATTCTTACTTGCATGAAAAGTTCTTCTAACATCATATGAGTTACATATTATTTTTGGGTAAAGTTTTATTAAAATGAGAACGTCTCCTAATACTTGAAGCAAGTGTAAACCCATTGCGATTATCCCCAAGCTAGCTAATTCAAGTCTCAAAATGCATAAACAAATGTTTCGATTTCTTGAAGATATCTGTCATATATATATAGATGCTTTAGGCAATACTTTATTCATAAAGTGGGAGCATTTTATAAGTCATGGCATCTAGTCAAATCATGCGCAAATGCTTTAGTTTGTGCGTGGTTTTGCATATTCATGCATTAAGAAGTGCTCTTGTTCCATTAACTCATCAGAATTCTAACCCCATGCAATATGAAACTTATTAAAGGTGTGGGTCTTTAACCTATATGAAAAGTAAAATCAAGAGACTTGCAACAACTGAATCTGGGAACATATCTATACCCAAGAAGTGAAAATAAAACTACCAAAAAAACAGAGTCCAAAAGCCCCTCCATTTTGTAATCAAAACACATCAGTCCAAACACCAATGGTGTAAAAAGCATCAACGTTCGCCTCTCGCTTATATGATCTGATCTCCGGGTGTGAGACATTTGCATTTCACAAAATCGAGCCAACCGACGGAAAGTGTAACCCAAGTACCACTCCGTCCCATGCACATCCATGACCTCCAGTAAGTTCGCCACTGGGTGACCACATGGAATACAAGGCAAATGCTTCATGTACTTGGTAAGCAATGCCAGTCTCTTCCCAACATTAGTTTTGCTCAGTGTTTTCACAAAGTAGGACGAACCCATCACCATTCTCGTCAAGCTTAGCTAATTCAAGTCTCAAAATGCTTTGATTTCTTGAAGAAATCTGTTATATGTATATCTCTATATATATATATGATATTCGGAGGCTAGAGGCACTAGTCAAGTTGTAATTAAAAATGTAATAATATTAGTCATGCCTTCATTTTGATTATGATATTACATATTCATGAACATAAAAACAATGATAATCTAGCAAAGCAAGTATTATCTATCCGTTTACAAGCAGTTACGTAAGGTATAAGGATTTCGTCACCTCTTACGTAATGAAATTTAGACTCACCTTTTTATGGTTAAAATATGCTATATCTATATTCTTCACAACTAAATTTTTATTTTAAAAAAAATTTAATCTTTTTATTTTTTAAATTTCAAAATTTAGGCTCTATTGTTAATAATGTTAAAATTATTTTATAAATTTCAAGTTCATTACAACATTATCTTTTTTAATTAAATACAGTGTTGTTTGAATTGACTAGACTGACCAAGGAAAAAGGAAACCGGTTGGGGTATCGTTTTGAATAGTGACTTTAAACCGATCAAACTATGAAATGGTTGAACTAAGTTTATTATTTTTTATTTTTAATGATTTTTAATTGGACTAGTGGGATCCATCAGACCAATGAACCGATGGCTTGACTAGTTCGATCATCGATCCAATTTAAAAAATATTGGTTACATGGCTACCAAGTAGGTTTTTTTTTAATTTTAAAATGTTACACTAACAAATTTAATGAAAAAAAATTAATAGTGATAACAAATGAACCTAGATTTTAAAATCTAAAAATAACAAGACTAAATTCCTAAAAAATAAAAATATAAAGACTAAATTTTAAATTAACCATTAGTTAAGACAGAGTACACCAATCTTTGATGCTTCGTCAAATTAAGAGACTTCGTTTGTGTAGTACACACCATATGTCTCAGCATGAGGAGTTTCATCTTTCATACCTCTCCGGTTCAAAAAGTTATAACTACCTCTTGCATAGACGACATGTGGATCTCCATCAAGTTTAATAACTAAACTCATTATGCTCAATCGCCGCCTAGCTAAGGGTCTACTCGTACCTCAAAGGCTACCTACTCCTAAGGGCGAATCCCAATTTTTTTTAGTCAAAGCTAAAATTAAATTATAAATTTTGAGAGGTCAAAATATAATTTTATTATTTATTGATTTATAATTTTATTAGTTTTAAAGGGATTAAAGTATATTTCATTTCAATTTTTTAAAGGGTAAAGTGTAATTTTATCATATATTAACTTAAAATTCCATTATTTAAGAAGAGATTAAACTAAATATTTTTCACTTTTGGGGACCAAAGCACTTTTGGGGACCAAAGCCTCCACTCGCCCTTTAAATTCGCCTCTAAAGATTCTCGTTCAATTCAATGAATGTAGAAAACTCCTTATGACTAAATGATCGTTTGTGAAGTCTATAAATATCTTTTTCCTCGAGAAATAAGTGGTACTCCACTCATGTAAAAACTTTGGCAAGTTATCTCAAAAATCACACAAGTGCAACTTTTGTCTAATTTTTTTTAAGTAAAATTTGAATAGCTCTTCAACATCAATGATTCACTTACAAAAGAGAGAGCAAACCTTGGATGTTAGAACGAGTTCAACCTTGATTGAAATAAGGGCAACTCAAAAGTGTGGACTCAGTCTTTATGGGGCCTTTAAGAGCCTACTAAATTATAATAGCAATTGGGCTCTAATCCCTTCCATCCTTGGATTGCCATTCACATGTTCTAACAAAACACAATTAAATAACATAAGGATGAAATCCATAAATTATCCTTTTTAATTTTTATGGCAAAGGATGAAATCCATAAATTATCCTTTTTAATTTGGCTAATATGAAAAATAAATACTTAAATTATGCATTTTTTTTTCATTTAAGTATCTAAATTCTTTTTGCCAAAATAGTTAATTAAAATTTTATTCCATTACCGTTTTAGGTACCAACAGTTAACTCGTGTTAAAAAAAATTCTAAACCAATCAAATTATGATACATTAAATTTTATGAGGTTTCTGATTTGACACATAGTTATTAAAAATATCATGTGTCATAATTTGATCGGTTTGGAGGTTTTGTTTAATGGGAGTTAATGAATTGACATTAAAATGCTAACAAAATAAAAATTTAAGTACATATTTTGACTCGAAAAAACTTTAGATATCTAAATGGTGTAATATTGGTTGCAGTATAATAAATTTGTGGAAAATTTTTTTTATATATAATACAATATCAAATTTCATATATCATATAACACATTAACACGTTATTGTTATATAATTTTAAGATTCATTCCTTCAAAAATATCGAAATGAGAAAATATTAAAGGATTTCATTCCAAAAGAAGTGTGAGGCAATTAACTTTGATTTTTAAAATTGTTGATACGAAGTTCGAGCTATGGAGGAAGGAGTTTATTCACATGGTGATGCGGGTTGATAGCATAAAGATTTTTAATTCTAAATTTATAGTTATAAAATTCTTTGGCATTGTTTGAGATAATGGTTTAATTGAGCCTAGTCGAGTTGAGTTTGAATACTATTAAGTTCGAGTTCGACTCGAAATTCGAAATTCAATATTTAGTTCAAGCTTGATCGGACATCTATTTTTAAGCTCGAGCTTGGCTTGAGATATAATCATGCTACTCGAGTTAGATTAAGCTCGTTTATCAATTGTTGTACTCAAGCTCAAATTCAAACTCCAACTTGACTCGATAATTAAGTTTAGGGTTAATAAAATATATTAATTAAAGGTAATAATGTAATTTAATAATATAAAAATATGAAAAGCTCGATAAGGCTCACAATTGTTCGAATCAAGTATTACCAAGCTCAAATTATGCTAGATCGATAGCTCGAGCTCGAGATTGGCTAGATAATCATCGAATCGAGTTCAAATTTTTTCAAGTCAAACTCAAGTAGCTTGCAAGCACTAGTGTTTCATTTATACCCTAGTTTTAGAGAATCCAGCATAGTGAAAGTGAATACGCTTACATAGGTTCCATACAACTTTATATTGGCCACATGAGAAAGAAAAATAGCAACATAATCCAATTTAACTGAAGTCTTTTGACAATTTTATCAATTGCACTTCAACTATTGAATAAAAAGAAATAGAACAACTAAAATTTGAAATTAAAAGTAAATGACTAAATTTAAAATATATGAAAAGTAGAGGGACTAGTGGAAAAATTAGACCTTTTGGATGCTATTATTATTTTTTAAAAGAAATAACTTCTACAAGTATAAATACAATGTAAGCACAATCAAATCATTACAATGCCCATATGGATGGAAAACCAAAAAATATCTAGAATAAAATTCATATATCCGTAATTGCACATGATACAGCTCAAAGTTATTAATTGCTACTATTAAAATTGATGAATGTACCTATAAAGCTCCTTATCAAATTAATCCTTTTATTATTAAATAGATCAATTTAATCCCGTAAGAATGAATTAACGTTGGAAGTGTAACAACCCGATTTTGGGGCTAGATGGAACAGTGGTTTCGGGACCACAAATCCGACAAGGAAAATTTTATTTTAAAATTATGACATGGGATGCATTATGATAGCAAGGTTCAAGGTTGCATGAAAATACTGATATGGTAAAATAAGGAAATAAAGTGATAAAAAGGGTAATTGAGTTATGTCAACATTGGAAAGTATATTTATGACATATTAATCCAAGAAAGGATTAAATTGCAAAAGTGAGAAAAGTTTTGTTACCCAAGGGTAAATACTCAAAAATTGAGGGATTAAAGCGTAGATATGAAAAAGTTAGAGGACCAATAGTGTAAATATTTTAAGGGTGGAATAATCTAGAAACTAAGAAAAATGGATGGATTAGGACCAAATTAAAAAAGGTGAAGGAGTTTGAGGGACTAAATCACAATTTTACCAAATTAAGTGATGACTTAGGGATGGAATTTTAAAAGATCATAAAGGGCAAAATGGTCAATTAGAAGAGAGAGAAATCTAGAAGATAATGATGATGTTGGAGATATTTTAGATTAATTAATAAATAAATATTAGTTTATTAATATTTTAATTTAATTTTTTTAATGATATTATTTTATTATTATTAATTTATTTAATATATATATCTGTGGAAAGAAGGATGAAAAGCATCCAGCCATCCCCACCATTTTTGCATGCATTAACGTGAGAAGAAGAGGGGAAGAAAGAAAGCTTTATTTTCTTTACAATTTGGTCCTTTCACCAAAAATCCACCATTTTCACTTAGAAATCAAAGAAATTTCCATAGCCGCCAAGAGAGAAAATTGACAAGGAGACTATGGGGAGCTAGAATATCAAGTTAGATTCAAGAAATAGAGGCTGGAGGAGAGAGAAAATCAAGTTAAAGATTGAAGTCAATTGAGCAAGGTAAGAACATCATGATTTCAATATATTTTTGAGTTTGATATTATTGAAAAAGTATGAGATTGATGTTAATGTAGGGTTTTATTATATAAGGTTATATGTTCTTGATATGTTAGTGAAGAGAAAATAAGAGAAAGTGTTGAGAAATAGTGTACAGAAGGAAAATAAGAGTGTTATAGACTTAGTAATCAACATTTTACACTAAAATAGTTTTGAAACAGCAGCAGTAGTCTGACTTTGAAAATCTACTAAAAATTGTATAAATTTAATTAGAGGATGAAAAAAATATGAAATTAAATATTATTGAGTCTAGTTTCTCATAGAATAAACGGTGTAAGAAATGGAATTGTAAATTATGAGATATAATAGGTTTTGTGAGATAAGGTCAGAATGATTTCAGGTTCCCCTGTACTGACTTTGGAAAATCATAAAAAATTGGATAAAAATAATTAGAGGCTTAAATTTATATGTTTAAATCCTTACTGAGTCTATTTTTAATATAAATAAACGGTAACATCATCCAAATCCTGTACGATGAGATAATTAATTTTTAGTGAAGAAGGGTTGAAACTGTCAGACAGCAGAACAGGGATGACTTTAAAGAATAAACTGCACTTATTGGCCAAACTAAAAATTCTTAAAATTTTATGGTAATAAGATATGTGATTATAGTTTCAGATAAAATTAACGGATCTCAATTCAGAGTTCTGTAGCTCAAGATATAAATAATTTAGTGACTATGACTCAAGTGGACAGTTTTGAATGGATATAAATAAATGTGAAATTATAGATAACGTTACATATAAGCATGTTATATATATTAAGGATGTGGAATGGAGAGGAGGAGGAGGAAAATATATGATTATTCAACTAGCATGAGTTTTTATTAAAAATGACCAATTTATATGTTTCAGGGACTAAATTGAACAAAGGTGAAAATTTAAGGGTAAATTTGTAAAAATGTCAAAAAAGTGACCAAATTGTATAAAATGAATTGTTTTATTATTTAAAGTAGTAAATTGAATAAAATTTTAATTTAAATCAAGATTGGATGGAAATTCGAGAAAAATAGAAAATTTCTAAAATGTTCGTAAATTTTGGTATTTCTGCAATTTGGCCTGGTAAGTTCGTATGAACTATATTTTGTTTAATTTCAATTGAAGTGAATGCTATTTGGTAATGAATATTATATATATGTGTGTTTTATATTAGAACTGAATTATTATTGGTAATATGTATAGTTATTAGATGCTTTGAAATGATTATCGGAAGCTTGTTGGAGATATATCACATTATCCATTGGTTCTATCGGTAGTTTTGGATGATTTGATTTTGGTTATTATGGCGTGTATAAGTTAATTTGGTTAACGTTAGCTCATTAATATTTTGATTTTGATTGGTTATAAATATAAATGTTAGATAAAAATGAAATGTCTAAAAATTAATTAGTAAACTCCGATAATGCCTCGTACCCTATTTCGGTGTCGAATACGGGTAAGGGGTGTTACAGGAAGGAGGGCATTTTTAATGGACAGTCAACAAAGGGGGCTCTTGCACTTATTTCTTGATTTTTTTTTTTTTAAAGTCTCTAACTTATTTTCCACACATTTGACTTTTTATGTTTTTTGCCAACTATTTTTACGTTAACTATTGCTACTTTTGATTTTTCAAAGGAGAACTTGGTTTCCCTTATTAATACCATAACTTTTGTTGCATTAGTAGTACCATACTTTAACTACTCCATTTTTTATTATCTTCTTCTACACCAAAAGCTTTCATGAATCTCAAACCACAACTTCCCTTAATTTCCCTCTTGGCCCTAATTGCTATCGTACGTGCAAATGATGATTGCGCCCCTTTGCGGTGCGGAAACCTTACCATCGGCTACCCATTTCGACTAAAGTCTCAACCCCGCAATTGTGGTGATCCGAGGTTCGAATTAGACTGTGAGAACAGTACCGACCGCGTAGTTTTGATCATCGAACAAGAGAAATTCTATGTCCAAAACATATCGTATTCCGATTACACGATACGATTTGTCGATCCGAGCTTGGTTGATACAAACAATTGCTCCATTCCTCTTAGTTCCTTTCCTTTATCTGGTTCTAGTTGTGATCAATACATGATTGAAACAATTGATTTTCAATTCATGTATATAGTGAACTGTATGACACTAATGGAATCTCGGATTTATATCGATGCCTCTCGTTGCATCAACGGTAGCGGTTCATCTTCTAGCCAACAGAGTTACTTTTATTTTTTAGTCGGACGTACGCCGCCAAGCGAGTTCGATCCATCTTGCACAGTCGTAGCCCGTGTTCCTGGTGATTTTCGGAACATCTTAGGGTTGCCGACATCAGACGTGTACGAAAAGCTATCGAAGGGGTTCGAAATGTCATGGAGGTATTACAATATGAGCTGCGAGGATGATCAAGGATTTTTCATCGTACATATGTGAGATTTTTTAATCAGCCTTTCAAATTATATTTGCTTTATGAGATTGGGAAATTAGTCAAAATAATAATAAGAATAACTCCTTCGATAAATCTTAACAAAAAGTAATTTTCACTTCTTTTCAACTTGCAATAGTGGTTTAATTATGAATTTCATCTATAGTTTAGTTCTTCTACTTTAAATTGTCAAAATAATTTAATTGCGGGTAAACACATAAACTTCAACAGTTGATTTTTACTAATTTGTTGCATATAAATTATTGAATCGTTGATTTTTTTTCTAATTCATTACATATAAAAGGTTAAATTGTGCTTCAAGTCCTTGCAGTATTTGTACAATTAAAATTTAATCCCTCATTTATTTAAGCTTAACAATATTACTCAATAGAACTAGTTTCTTAATTTTTATAAATTGCAGGAATGAAATTTAGAATTAAATGTGTAATAAACTATATTAATATTATTTTATTAATAATTTTTGGTGAAGATATTTTATTTTATTGATTGGATTATGATATTTGTATATATTGGTTGAATATTGAAGGTTGTCATCGTTGCGGTATGGTTTGGTAATTTATTTGGAAAGCTTTATACACTACCTTTTCAATGGCCCTCATTTAGCCTCTAACACTCAAAACACACCTCCATGTATGTGTGTTCTTATTTTTTTTTAATTTTTTAATTAATTAAAATTTAGAGTTTAAAGTGTATGTTCCATTATTATGTACAAATGATTTTTATTTTTATTTTATGACAGCATCATACACTACCTCATTGATGGTAACAGGTACGCTTTGATTTCTAATAAAATTTTAAATATTAAAATGTTATGTATCAGTTAAAAATAATATATTTTTTTTAAAAAGGTGGAGTTCTGATACCAAGAACATTGTTGGGCATAATTTGCTTGATTGCATTGGTTACATATAAATGGCAAAGGAGGCATTTATCTGCGGATGATAAAATTGAAGAGTTTCTTCGAAGTCAGAATAATTTAATGCCTATAAGGTATTCTTATAATGAGATAAAAAGAATTACTAAAGGTTTTAAAGATAAATTAGGTGAAGGAGGCTATGGTTCAGTGTTCAAGGGAAAACTTCGAAGCAATCATCTTGTGGCAGTGAAACTATTGGGCAAAGCTAAAACAAACGGTCAAGATTTCATTAGTGAAGTTGCTACGATAGGGAGGATTCATCATGTTAATGTAGCGAAACTTGTTGGGTTTTGCGTAGAAGGATCAAAACAAGCTCTTGTATATGACTTCATGCCAAATGGATCTCTCGATAAAATTATATTCAGTGGAGAAGATAAAATTACATTAAGTTGGCAGAAAACGTTTGAAATTGCAATTGGGGTGGCTCGAGGGATTGAATACTTACATCGAGGATGTGATACACAAATTCTACATTTCGATATCAAGCCGCACAACATTCTTCTAGATGAGAACTTTGTACCAAAAGTTTCAGATTTTGGTCTTGCAAAATTATATTCAGTAGATGACATCATTGTATCTCTCACAGCAGCACGAGGTACATTAGGATATATTGCTCCTGAGTTGGTTTACAAAAACATCGGAGGCATCTCGTATAAAGCCGATGTGTATAGTTTTGGAATGTTATTAATGGAAATGATAGGAAAGAGGAAGAATTTAAACGAATTCGTTGAACACTCGAGCCAAACATACTTCCCCTCATGGGTTTATGATCGATTCAATCAAGGAGAGGATATAGAGTTGGGAGATGCTCCGTTGACAAGTACCGAAAAGACAATTGTGACGAAGATGATAATAGCAGCCTTTTGGTGTATACAAATGAAACCTACCGATCGTCCTTCAATGAGCAAAGTACTGGAAATACTCGACACAAATATCAAATTTCTTGAAATGCCTCCAAAACCATATCAACTTCTTCTTGAATCATCAAGCAGTACTGAAGATTATTTTACTAAATCCACCTTAGTTGATTATAATTAGCTTTAATGTAGTTTAAACTTGGAAAAGTAAATAAAAAATAAAAAAAAATTGCTTCCTATGCAACACATATGTCTTCTCCAATTACATTAATGCCACAGGATTTTTTTGGGCAAATTTTTTTAAACTTAATTTAAATTATTTACAAAATTTTAATTAATTAAATTTTATAAAATTATTTAATTGAAAGGTTTTAGAATATGTTTTTTTTTTCAGATTTTTATTCATAATAATTTTTTTTTAAAAAAAGAGAGATCAAAGTTAAATTTTATTAACATTAAAACACAAAATGTGATGAATTTATTGGAATAAAGGGAGTATTATTAATTGCTAATTTGATTGGGATTACCCTAATCGAAGTGGTTAACCTTGATGATGGCGAGGTCTCTTCAGGCTTAAACGAGGTGATTAGGTATAACAAGTTTAATCAAAATTTCTTCTCTCGAAAAAATGATAATTGACTACAAATTAGTTTGAAAAGTATCAGGTTTAAATCTTATGAACGGAGAAAATAGCGTTAAGAGAGATTTGTCTATTTAAAAGTTTGATATAATTTAACTCAAAATTTAGTTGTGAATAAATCAAAAGCAAATTAAATACAAAAAGATTATTGATGGTAATTTAATTTCAAAATTTTTTTATATTTAAATTTAAAAGTAATTCAATTTGATACGATTTAATGATATATTTTTATTATTTATGTTATACTTATATGAAAGAAGTTCGAATTCATTTATCAAATTTTATCAAAGTTCAATTGACATAAAATGACACGAGCTCGTGTTATTTTAATTTATGAGTTCGAGAATATTTAAATGTATAACATCTTTATTATTTAAGAGAATGAGCATAGTAGGTACAAACAATGTCATAGGGAGCTGTCTTGAGTACAGTAATAGCGTTTACTCTTTGAGGGTGATAGAGTGTGATGCAAGGATATTTTGTTAATTAAACCATGATATTTCCCAACGGTTATGGTGGCTACATGTCATTTATTAATTCAAAAAAATATCTCCTAAATTATACTCCTCTTTTTAAAATGGTACTTAAAAACTTTTTTTTGGTCAATTTTAACTTCCCTTTACCCATTTTATCCCAAAAGTTGACACTGTTAGGAGAAAAAAAATTAACCAATCAGAGACTGCCATGTCAACGATATTTGACTTTTTTTTTAATTCGAAAGGGAAAAAATAAAAATATTAAATGTTAATATTAAAAATAAAAATAAAAAATGGGTATGGTTTAGGGGATATTTTTTGAATTAAGCCTTAATATAATTAACAAGTATATATATATGTTGTATTATTTTTCAAAAAAAAAATTACAGTAACTCAAGCCACAACTAATTTTTAAAAAAATAAATACTTTATTTCAAAAAAGTAAATATTGAAAAAATAATAAAGTATTAATAATTGAACATTTTGGCAATTATTTTACCAATTCCTTTTTCATTAATCTTTTAATGTGAAGAATTCTTTAATAATTATAAAAAATATGTTAAGTTGTTATGATTAAAATTAATAATAGAAATATCTATAATTAAAAATGACATAAATTTATGAGAATAAAAATATTATGAATAGACTTAAAATATGTTTAAATTAATTTATTTATAAATATAACCAGATATAAATAAAATTTATATTTAGACTCGAGTTCGAGTTTAATAATTAAAGTTAAGTGAATAATATATATATATAAGAATAATAACGTAATTTAATAGTATAAAAATATTTAAAATATATATTAAAAAATGCAAAAATGGCTAAAACTTATAAATCGTTTTCATATATTAGTATTTAACTCGAAACCACAAATTCAATTAGTGAGTTTTAACTCAAGAATTATCAAATTTAATTTAAATTTTCTTCTAATGTAACTCAAAAACTCGAACCCAGACATGAACAACTTTACTTTGGGCAAAAGGCAAATTTTTTCCTTCGTTCTCTCTCTTTCACACTTTTCCCAGTCTACTTTTCCACTAGACCAAACACATTCACTTTCTCTTTCTTCTTTATGCTTACATAGATTTCCTCATCTCCTTCTTCGTTCCACTCAACACTGTCGGTGGAAATCCCAACATCCCACGTTTTCGTTTTTAATAATTCACATTTCCCCCTGCTTTCTTCTCCAGGAGTTTTAAGATACTTAAAGAAAACCACACTACTCCACTCACCATTAAAGGTAAACACACATTGACCTTATCATTTTCTCAACATATTTCTTTTTGAGCATCTTCATTCTTCTTTTTCCAATCTGTTGGCATCAACATCATGCATGTAACGAGTTTACATTGCACTAGCTTGTTGTGTTGAAGTACATTTTCCCAGAAAATGGACCAAAAAATCTGGCTATGGAGGAAAAAATCCACAGAGAAGATCATTCTTGGTACTGACAAACTAAACATTTCCCAGAAAGGCAATGAAGAGGAGGTAAAGTTAATGAAACGTTTGATTGTTTTCAATAAACTTTCTCCAGAAATTAACGGTGTTTGATGCTGTAAATTGGGTTTTTCTTCAACTTGAACTTATTAGCCATAATTAGTGAATAATTTATACTTTGGGATAGTTTTGATTGCACTGAAATTTAACTGGTATTTTTCTCAGATGCAGATTCTTGTTGCTGATAAAAAGGAATTAGAGAATGAGCTGAAAATCTTAAATGAAAAGCTTGCCTCTGCTCTTTGTGACTGTAATTACAAAGATGAACTTGTGAAGGAACATAAAAATATGGCACTGCAAGCTATTGCAGGTACATATACATATACATATACATATACATATACATATACATATACATATACATATACATATACATATACATATACATATACATATATGTATATGTTATATAGTTTTTTAGTTAATGGTGGGTTTTCTTTTTTTTTTTTATGAACCAGGAAGGCAGAAGGCAGAATCGGAGGCAACTTCTTTAAAGGAAAAACTGGATGAAGCATTGCAGCGGAGAGTTGCGAGTGAAGAAAGGGTAACACATTTAGATGCGGCCCTCAAGGAATGCATGCGGCAACTCCGGTTCGTTCGAGAAGAGCAGGAGCGAAGGATTCGCGATGCAGTGATGAGTGTTTCGAAGGAGTTCGAGAAATCGGGGAAGGGTTTAGAGGAGAAGTTGGCTGAGACTAGTAAAAGGGTTAATAAATTAGGTGTTGAGAATACTAATCTTAGTAAGGCTCTCTTGGCAAAGGAAAAAATGATTGATGATTTAAACAAGCAAAGGGCTCGGGTCGAGACCGATTTCAATGCACTAATGGCGAGATTACAATCCATGGAAAAGGATAATGCTGCTTTGATATACGAGGTTAGAGTGCTCGAGAAAGAAGTTGAGATCAGGAATGAAGAGAGAGAATTCAATCGTCGAACGGCGGAAGCAACAAGCAAGCAACGTTTAGAAAATGTGAAGAAAATTGCTAAGCTTGAATCGGAATGTCAACGGCTGCGTCTCTTAGTCCGGAAACGGTTGCCGGGTCCTGCTGCTTTGGCTAAGATGAAAGATGAAGCTGAAATGTTGGGAAAGGACTCCGTTGAAATAAGGAGGAGAAAATTGAATACTAGTCCTACCAGTCCCAGGCTTGACCCCATAGTTGATTATTCGGACATCCCGAGCAAGAAGATTAACATCCTAACTGAGCAGTTGCATGCCATGGAAGAAGAAAATAAGGCTCTCATGGAAGCCCTTAATAGCAAAACAAGCGAACTTCAATTGGCAAGAGCCATGTATGCACGCGCTGCTACCAAATTCTCGGATGTTGAGTCACAGTTCGAAGAATCCTCCAAAAGTCTGCCAAACGATGAGTCAACCAGGAACAGTTCACTGTTGGCATCAATGTCGGATGTTGGCATAGATGATAAAGCTAGCAGTGCGGAATCCGGGGCTTCAGCACTGATTTCTGAACTCGAGCATTTAAGGAATGGACAATTAAAGAAGTCGTTGTCACACAAAACTGTTGTGTCTTCAGAAATAAATCTGATGGATGACTTTGTTGAAATGGAAAAATTAGCTTTAGTCTCTGTTGATAAACTGTCTGGAAGTTCTCATGTTTCTTTGGATCAAGGTAATGGGAAGCTCAGACCATTACAAACTGAACCGAATGGAAAGGAGATAGTCCTTGTTCCTGACAGTCCGTGTGACCATAGCATGTTGAACAATGAAATGAAGCCCAAAAGTCAGTTGCTTAACAAAGTTCCCCGTAGGATAGAGGACATAACGAAAGTGATCTTTGAGCAAAGCCGTGCAACTCAAAGAAACCCGAATGAAATACTTGAGGATATTCGAAAAGCTTTGGCCTGCATGACCTCTCCGAACACTGCTGAAAGTTTTGACGAAAAAGAGGGTTCAGACCGTCCCGGTTCCTCTGATCTGTCTTGTATTAGTAGCTACGTGTCATGGAAACCGTCGAACAGTTCTTTGAAAGTGGATTCATGTAACGAGGATGCCGATGTTAATATCTGCTCAGAAGAGAATAGCAACCCGCAGTTTCATCCTGATTCTTGTAAATCAATTTGCAAGATAATTGAGCTAATTGAAGGAATCAACTTACCGTCAACGGATTATAATATCCCTGAGACCATGTCCGAGAAGAGTAGGGATTCTTTCTCGTACAAGCACTCCGAAACAGCTTCAGGCTACGTAGTTCGAGTTTTCCAATGGAAAACTTTGGAACTCGGTGCTGTTTTAGAGCAATTTGTGCAAGCTTGTTATGATTTGTTGAATGGAAAAACAGACCTCAACAAATTTACCGAAGAATTAACTTCAGTTCTCGACTGGATCATTAATCATTGCTTTTCCCTTCAAGATGTTTCGAGCATGAGAGATGCAATTAAAAGCCATTTCGATTGGGATGAATCTCAAAGTGAAAGTGATTCAGAAGTTGGGATTGTTGATAAATTTCACCTAACCACTCCTTACAACAATGAGGACAAGAACTTCATTCAAAAGAAAGAGCCTAACGCGAGTAACTCTCTGTTAAATCAACTCGAGGAATCTGAAAAAACCATTGAGACATTGCAGGCGGAGTTGCATACATCAAGAAAAGCAGAGGAAATGACTGAAAGGCAAGTTGAAAAACCGAAGTGGAGGACAAACGAAATCTTCGATAAACAGCGTACCTTGACCAAATACAAACAAAATGAATGCCATGAAGAGTTGGTGACCACATGCCTTGACAGGTATTGCTTTTCAAACCTAATATCACGGTCATTGTTGTGGTCAATTTTGTGTGCGGTGTTGAGTCTTATGCAAATGATGTCTTCTTGCCTTTAGTGTGACGGAAAACGAAATACCGAGCTCCGAAGTCGAGCAGGATGGGAATCAGATTCGAACTGTAAGTTCATATCTTCTTGTTTATACTCTGTTCTTTATTTGTAAAATGAAAAATATGTTCACTCTTGATCATTGGCAGAACTGTGAGATTCGGGCTGCTTCCGAAAAGTTAGCCGAGTGCGAAGAGACTATACTAAACTTGGGAAAGCAGTTAAAAGCATTGGCATCTCCAAAAAAAGCATCCCTGTTTGACAACGTTATCACCACTCGAACCGAAATTGTTTCTCCAACAACATCAACTATTCCAACTCCAACATGGACAAAGTTGAATAGCCGAAGATCCTCTCTATTAGATCAGATGATAAGTGAGGATAAAGCCAACGGAAAAGGCAATCCCGGTTCTGCATTCGTCTCTAATGGGACGACACCGATAGCGCCTACAGAAAATACCCTCGTTTTAAATCAAAACAAACACCAGGAAGACAATAAAGCTGCAGCCAAATCTTTAGCTATTGTTCCTAAACAAAAACAAGGTGGAAGATTATGGAAAAAGCTTTTCCAAGGAAAGGGTTTTCGATGTTGAGGATTTCAAGTTTTTAACGACTAATCGCATGAATCAACTAATTACACGAAAGTGAAAATGTAGATCGAGTGATGCTTATACTACTTAAAAGCTAAAGGGCCGTTTATTATTTGTTTAAGTGAGATTTATTCTGGGTTGATCATGCACGTAAGTGTTTCATTAATGGTATATTCTTTACTTTTCAGCTTCTTTCCTACAAACAAAAGCAAAGCTACCTTTCAATTACTTAAACAAGTCTGTTCAGCCGTAAGTCCAATGAGTTCGAATGCGTTTAAGCATGTATTTAAAGCTTAATAAATTAAGCATTAATTCTAAATCCCAATTTCCTTTCAAGGGGCAAAAGATGAAAAACAAAAGCACCATATTTCAAACAAATGATAAGCTTAAATGAATGTCCCTCAATAGAGGTAACCTACCCCACCATGTGAAGGGCACTGCCACTATAACCTTCCAAAGCAGGGCAGTCCTCAATTTTTAAAAGGAAAAAAAAGAAAATAATAGACCAGTTATCAAACTTTTTAATCCTCAAAGAGTCCTATAAAATATAAAAAGATAATTTAATTTCATATAAACCGTCAAAATTTCGATCTAAACTCAGAATAATTTAAACTTAAAAAAGATTACATTTTTAATCCAAATTAAAAATACTCGGAACTTGGTTATAAAAAATAAAAAATAAAACAGGACAAAACAAAGAAAGAGAAAAGTGTAAGAATACCAAAGTATCATCATCACCTTAAAATAAGAGAAAAATTAAAGGTGAAAGCACCAAAAAGCCCGCCTTAAGTGTCCAAAAACCTTTGTTGTCCTCCATTGTCACCTTCATATCCACAGTAAAAATGTTCTCTTTACCTTTTAATTTTTAATTTTTTTTTTGTTTATTAATCTCAGTATCGCTTCTTCGTTTTTGTTTGCTTTTTTTTTCTCGAGCTCTGCATAAGCAGAAACAGAACCGAAATTTACAACAATAATGTTGGCGTGTTGGACGGATTACCTTAGCTTATGCAGAGTCACAGCTGCAATTGGGTACTTGTTTTTGTTACTCTTCTCTTTCTTCATCACCGTTTACACTGCTTGTTTCAATGGAAATTGCCAGGTTCCTTTCTCCTTTATTGTTCCTTTTTTCCCTTTTTTATCTATGATCCCTACAGTTTTGAGCTTAATTTGGTAGGGATTTTTCATTTCATTTTATGGGTGCAGTTGCTTGATTCATGTTCCCAAGCTACAGATTGTGGTCCGGGTCTTTATTGTGGGAATTGCCCATCTTTGGGCAAGAGTCAACCTTTTTGTACCAGAGGCCAAGCTATTATGCCCACTTCCATTGTAAGGTTTTCTTTTTTGTGATAAAAAGCTCCTTGCTTTCAATTTCAATGTATGTTTTTCTGATGGGGTTTAAGCAAATTGTTGATGGGGTGTTTGTATTTTTAGCCATTATAGTGTAAATTTGCTTCCTTTTTGGTGAGAAAAGTTCCTTGCTTTCAATTTAAGTGTATGTTGGTGATGGGGTTTTAACAATTCATGTTTTTGGGGGACAGGTTGGTGGTTTGCCTTTCAACAAATATTCATGGTTGATGACCCACAATTCCTTCAGTATAGTGGATGCTCCATCTTTACAAGGTGTTCAAAGATTGACATTTTACAATCAAGAAGACACTGTCACTAATCAATTGATGGTGTGTTTGCTTTTATATTCTGTTTCATTTACATGATCTGCTTGTCTCTTGTGTTCTTAAAGAACCAGATGAACTTATTTGCTATTTTGCACATTTTCTTTAGAATGGAGTGAGGGGGTTGATGTTGGACATGTACGATTTTAATGACGATATTTGGCTCTGTCATTCGTTCCGGGGACAATGCTTCAACTTCACTGCCTTTGTAATATGCCTGCTGGTTTCTTTCTTCTTTTTAATTTTTAATTTTCCAGTTTTTTCGAGACAATTTGTGATATGTTCATTTGGATCTTTATTCAGCAACCTGCAATTAACACCTTGAGGGAAGTGGAAACATTTTTGAGTCAGAATCCATCGGAGATTGTAACAATTGTAATTGAGGACTATGTGCACACGCCAAAAGGACTGAGTAGCCTTTTTGTAAATGCTGGTTTGGATAAGTATTGGTTTCCGGTGTCGAAGATGCCAAAAAAGGGTGAAGATTGGCCTACTGTGAACGAAATGGTGCAAGCTAATCACAGGCTTTTGGTTTTCACCTCGGTTGCCTCGAAGGAAGCAGAGGAAGGGATTGCTTACCAGTGGAAGTACATATTAGAAAATGAAGGTAACGATTATACATATGATACTTTTTTCTAGCTTCATATTGTGTTGAAATAATGCCCTCATGGTATTTCGGGTTTCAGCTGGAGATCCAGGGGTAAAGCCAGGCTCATGCCCGAATAGAAAAGAATCACGGCCACTCAATTCAAAAAGCGCTTCTCTTTTCCTCATGAATTATTTCCCAAGTTACCCGGTTGAAACCGAAGCTTGCAAAGAGCATTCAGCACGACTAGCTGACATGATCGGCACCTGCTTCAAAGCAGCAGGGAGTATGATGCCAAACTTTTTAGCAGTCAACTTCTACATGGTATTCGATTGTTACTTTATAATATATATTTGTTGTAAAATATGCAAAGCACTAACACGAGATACGTCGTGCAGAGGAGTGATGGAGGCGGTGTTTTCTATGATTTGGATAGCATGAATGGCCAAAGATTATGTGGATGTAATACAATTGCTGCTTGCCAGGTTTGTCATAAAACTGAATTTACTTGTTCGGAAAGCATTGACAACTTTAGTTCCGATTATCAGTTAAGTCATTTGAGGGCTTATGGTTCACCAATAATGATGGGATTTGGGTGGTTTAGTTCAGAAGCTAGCATTTCATCGAAAACAGGTCAATTTCTTATAATGACGTAATCCCATTTTCTGAACCTGTCTTGTTCTTATGTAGGCTGGAGCACCATTTGGATCTTGCAAGAACATTACAATGCCTTCTTCAAGTCCAATGACCAATACTGCCGGAAGCTTTTCTGGATCTGTTCAATTCTCGAAATCCGCTTCAACAATCTATTATCCTAATCAATTCGCTATCGGGTTCTTTTCTATTCCATGGATGTTGTTTTTATTGTGACTAGAAATATAGATAGTTTTTCAGGATAGCATCTACACTTTTACTGAGGGCCTATAATATTTCTTAGTACGCAAATTTTTCGAGTTTAAGGCTTAGTATACAACACCCTGCCATATTTGGTAGAAGGTCAAGGAATGCTTGTTAGAATGAATACAATTTTATTATAAACAAAGATTCTTCTGTTAAGGCAAAATTAAATGGTTTGTATGTGAACCTGATTTAGGAAGTGGCCTAGACAGAGACTTGAAATGTACCAAATAGCAATTTCAGGTATGCGATTTGCTTCACTATAGTATATGATTTACCTAAACATCATAGTGGATATGTGCATTATTTTTCTTATCAAGTTTCCTTCATCAATATCACTACTACTTTATATAATTTGGTGAACCTACATGGTAGGTCCCTCTACTGTAGGATCATATCAAATTAGCCCCTCTACTATTAAATGGATCAATTTAGCCCCTATACTATTAAAAAGAATCAAATAAGGTCAAATAGACTTGAACTTTGAAAGCTTTTTATGATTCTATGGATGAAATATTTTGTTTGGGGTTGAATTGTAATTAAAAAAAATCTGTCATTGTTTAAGCAATAAATTTTAATTCTGTTCCAATTTGACCTTATTTGATTCTTTTTAATAATACATGAACTAGTATGAGCTAAAAGTACCATGGAGGCCCTTGTATTAGGAGTCATATTGCATTTTGTCCCCTTTACTCAATAAATGGGCAAATTAGTCTTTGTATGTAAGATCAAAAAGCAAATTGGTCATTTTTGTTAAAAATTTCATCCATCTGTGCTATTAAAACCTGGTGTGGCTGACAGAATAATCAACAAGTGGCACGTGGTGTGTTATATGTATCTCATGCTAGCGTATAAGGATCAGTTTTTAACAGCAGAAATGGATGGAATTATTAACAAAAGGACCTATTTGTTCTTTGATCTAATGTACAGATACTAATTTGCATATTTTTTTAGTAGAATGGGCAAAATGCAATCTAACTCTAGTACAAGGGCTTCTATGATACTTTTACCATTAATTTGATTCAGTCCCTATAAAGGGACTTTGCGGGTATTTTCACCTATATAATTTAGAGGTCTCACGTACTTAGACATCATAGTGGATATATGCTTCTATTTCAGGCATTATTTTATGGAATGTAAGTAGAATCTATGCTGTTAGAATACAAACTTTTAATTTATGGAATCATAATTTCATATAATATAATTTACTGAAAATCATAGAAGGTGATATTTACAGGCAATGTTCTTGTCAATGCAATGATTCACTAAAATGAACAGCTTAAACGACAGGTAACATTACATTTAAGGGCAAACCTTGTGGTTTTATTTGAAGAGCTGGACGGATAGTAAGCAATCCAATGAAACAATCTAGAGGAACTCTTGTACCCCATACATTGATTGACTCTAGTTTCCGACATTTACTTACAAGTACAAACAGCCCTGTTTCTGTCACTTGACGACAACTCCATAGGACAATACTCTGTAGATTAGATAGTTATGACCAAACACATTCAGTATCTCGGATGATTTCTGATGAATAAATCGATATGTTACTCACCTTTAATCGTGGACAGCTATCTGCAATGGCGGATAAGGATTCATCTGTAATGAATGTACCTCCAACGTTTAGATGTTGTAAGGAATTGGCTCTTGTTATCTGTTTCAGATAATTCCATTTGAGGCAAAAGTGTGAGCATGTCCAGATATGCGTTTAACAGGTAAAAGTACCATAGTCCCTTGTATTATAAGTATTGTATTTTGCTCTTCCCATTCAAAAAATGGACAAATTAGTTCATAAATGTTAGATCAAATAGTAAATTGATCATTTCATTAAACAAATAAATCAATTTTTACTGTTATGAACTGGTCCTTGTACACTAGAATAAGTTACATGTGGCACGTTACGTGTAATTGTTTGATTATTTCATTAGTCAAACCAGTTTTTTAACAGTAGAATGATGAAATTTTTAACAAAATAGAACAGTTTATTCTTTGATGTAACGAACATGGACTAATTCATTCATTTTTTGAGTTAAAAGAGACAAAATGTAATCTGAATTTTATAGAAGCTTTCATGATACTTTTATCCGTTTAACATGGATGTTGAGCATATGAAAAAAAAGAAGATTTGTCTCGTACCAATTTAACAACACCTTTATCAGTAATCCCTGTGATACCCCAAAGGGAAATAGATGTCAAGCTGCTAACACACTTTGCTAATGAAATTTGGCATAGTCCATTGTCAGTAATTTGGCAACCCCAACGACTCCTTGAACTGTCATGGAATGCATCAATTGATGCTAATTGAGAAACAATTCCAAATGAAGAAAAAATCCATGGATTTTCACTACAAGTTCTAACAAGTCCATATAATGAATTGTGTGGTTCATGAATTTGGATGAATGAACATGATATATATATTAAGAAAGATGATCAAGAAAGGGAAGAGATTGAGTACATATCGAGTTCTTTGAGGCTATAAGCATGATGAACAAGACGAGCAGTGGAATCATCATCCATTTTAAAACCAGCAAAACTCAGGGTTTGTCTTCTAGCAAGGGCCTGTTTCACCCCTTGTTTCCATTTCCTACAAACCCCACTTGCCCTATACCATAACCCATAATTATTAACTATTTCAAGGTCATCATCATCATCAACAACCAAAAAAAAAATGAAAACCCAGAAATTAAAAAAAAAACCCAATAATAATAATAATAATACTAAAAGGAACTTACTGGGCTAAATCGGTGAAAGAAGTAATCATGAGGAATATATGAGCCAATAAGTCAATCGGCAAACAATCAATTTCTGCCTCTTGCTCCATATAATCAGAGGAAAAGTTTATTTTCTCTTTAGGCACGTTCAATATGAAACTATGAAATGGTCATTAAATGTTTTGAAAATACTTTTATATAAAAGTAAGATAAGACGTGGCCATTATTTTCTCATCATTTTCTTCCATCTTCTAGCTTAAAATAAAGTATTATTTTAGTAATTAGATCTTCAGAATCTATATTTAAATTTGGGGTAAGATTCTAAAAGATTAAATAATAATAAAAATAATTATTTCTTTGGTTTAGGGTTAAGTTTTAGATTTATTTTTTATTAAAATTAAAATTAATTATATTTATTTCCATTTTCCAAATATTAAACATGGAAATTTTATATGGTTTAATTCAAAGAAATGGTCCCAGTATTAATGTTTATCATCATCATCATCCTTCAAATTTCTCTTTCAAAATGTTGTCATTTATGTAGACAATTATCATAAAGCTTCTAATAATGATATCAGCAATTATTTATTTATAGTGATAAAGGCTATTTAAAATTTTTTTACATTAATTTTTAAATTTGACAATTTTTTTGTCAAAGTTGATATGCGATGAGACATTTAATATTGTGCCACATCATCACCTAACTTTTTATTAAAAATATTATAATTTGTTAGTTGATGACGTGGTGTAATTTCAAAGTATCGAGTTATCATATTGACCAAATTTAGAGATTAATGTAGATTAAATGCTGCTTTATCTCATATATAATTAATGAGACCTTGGTTGAAATTGTAAGATTAAGGTCACGAGACTTTGATCATCAAAGTTTGAGTAAATTATTTGTGAATTTTGTTCAAATTTTAAATTTATTTTAATTTAACTTTCGTCATATATGATCTCGTTTAAAGTTATTTTATTTTAAATTATTTTGGATTTATATTTTATAATGATTGGTTTATGGTATCATGTTTTTATTTCAATTCTTAATCAAACAAATAAATACAAATGGTAAGCAAAAATCCTTGATTTGTCATTATATATATAGAAATTGTAGGTTGAAATTATTATTTTGAGCATAATGAATTTAGAGTTAGAGGGGGGCATAAAATAAATGTTGAGTTGTCAGTCAATTTGATTTTGGTATAAATTAGTAATAAAACTTTCAAAATTGGCTAATTACCACATTCATTAACCAGGAAAAGTTCAACTTTGGCTAACTGAAAAGATAGAAATTATAAAGATTTTTTAATTTTGATATTGAATAAATTGTTCTTTATAAGAGATAAATTGAAATAATTTAATCTCTGTCAATTTTGAAATTGAGTAAGTAAGAACAATTAATTGTACATCATTTTAATTGATACCAATTAATAAATTTTGAGGGCTAAATTTGTTATTATACCAATCAAAACTATGTAAAATTGATAATAAAGAAATATTAATGTTGTAATTAATTGTCCTTATTTACTCACTTTCGAAATTGACAGAGATTAAATTGCTTTACTTCTTTTATTGTGATTAATTTGCTCAATATCAAAGGTCATTTTAGCCATAAAAATATAACTTTTCTTTTTATAGGCGTGTTTAATAAGAAAGATAATCAATTTTCTTTTCATTTATTGTCTGATAGAGTTAGAAAATGAGAGAAGAAAATTAAAAATTTGAAAGAAAAAAATACATATTTTGAACTAATATTCATTCCTCTCTCAATTTTGGGCGTGCTTGGTCGAGTGAAGAATGATAAAACAATTCAATGTGTTTGGTAGGAAATAAAAATAATAGGGAAGAACATTTTCAATGCATAAAAACAGATCATTCGAAATTTGAACAATAAGAGAAAAGAAAATAAGAGATGAATATAAGTTAGATCAAAACTGTGTAATTTTTTAAAAGTTTCATTTTATTTTCTCATTTTTCGACTCAATTGATGTCCACGGAACTAAATAAAAATTTGACTAAGGCAAGTGTACTTATTAATTAATAGTATAGTTACGGTAAGTAAAGCTATTGTTCCCACGAAAACTAAAAGTATTAGCCATTACCGTCTTTCTATTATTTAACAGAATAATTTCGAGTGATTGATTAAAACTAAAATTAACTAACGAGCACGACAAAGAACAAATCAAGAAAATAATTGATTAAAAACCAAGAAGCGAACCAATATCCAGAAAAGAATTCACCTAGAGTTTATCTGTTACTATTTACTTAGTAACATGATCCGTAGAAATTCCTAAATTATGCAAATATCTCTTTCGAGCATAAGAGCAACTGACTTTAGGTTGATTAATTGAAATTTCTTTTTATTTAAAACTCTTATTATCGCATTAACTCGTGTTATGGATTCCCTATTAGATTTAACTCTAATCCGATATATTTATGTCATCCTATTTCTAGAATCGCATGCAACTCCACTCAATTACGCAATATCTAATCTTAAATAAACTCTATTCAACCTTCGATTTAAACATATCTAACATGGATCAATACTCTAGAAATATCAAACCAAGAATTAAGCACACATAATTGAGAATAAGAAACCAAATATTTATTGTGTAAAATAAAAATCAAACGATAGAATCCATCATAGGGTTCATCTCCCTAAGTATTTAGAAAATTAGTTCATACTTAAAAATAGAAACATTCAAGATACAGTATAACAGAAAGAAATAAAGAAACTCATGATAATCTCCTAAGAAATTAAATGAGAATATTCAATCTTGACGAAAATCTACTTCAAAGTCGGCTTCAATGGTGTTTTTTGAATTGTTTTCTTGAGTATTCTATGGCGGCTCACTTCTGGCTTCCTA
Source organism: Gossypium hirsutum (assembly GCF_007990345.1). Taxonomy (NCBI): domain Eukaryota; kingdom Viridiplantae; phylum Streptophyta; class Magnoliopsida; order Malvales; family Malvaceae; genus Gossypium; species Gossypium hirsutum. Next base: position 2,394,779 of record NC_053439.1, on the reverse strand, counting down.
TTTTTGTCATATATACGTTTTAGAATGCCCGAAAAATAAAAAAATCGCGATTTTCAAAGTTGAGTGTGAAATCCCGTGAAATCGACATGGTCTACCACACACCCGTGTGGGTCACACGGTCGTGTGGAATGGTCCAACCCATGTAGCTCTTGTAGCTTGCTCTGACATTCCGATTTTCACTTGTTTTTCGCTCTTTTTACTCCCAAGTGCTCTATTAAGCATTAAAACATGAATTTAAAGGATAAGAAATATAAAATTCACAATTAACATCGGATAATCTCAAAAACACATTAAGAATGATGTCAAAATATATTACTTTTAACACTTATCAAGCAAGCAATAAACATAAAGAAAATTATTTTTTATTTCAATTTTTTCATCCTTCCTACAAAGCACACCAATAAAAAAGTTATATATTTTTTTGTATTTATATTTTTCTACTCTTTCATTTTTTTATCCTTCCATTCTACCCTCTCCTTTATTCCATCCTACCCTCTCCTTTATTCATTTTAATTTGGAATAATTTATTTTTATGCATTATGAAGAAACAAGGCTCTCTCTCTCTCTCTCTCTCCTTCCCAACATATTCAAAATTCATTTTCTTTTCACTTTTCTATCCCCTTTTTCTATCCATCAACTTTTCTAATCAATCAAGCACACTCTGAGTTAATCAATCAAGTAAGAGCAAGGGCGATAGCAAGGAGAGAATAGTTTGCATAAACACCAATTTTCATTGTGTTCTTGCCCTTTAAATTTATAACTTTATCTCGATCCCTTACGACAAAATTTGTGATTTCGTCACGGATTTCAAGAGCTCTTTCATGGTTTCAGGCTCTCTCGAATAAACATTTATATCAACTCCAAGTATATACCACTAGAAATTTGAAGAAATATATATTCAAAGTTAGAAATCTTTATATGTAATAGGGTAAGTTTAGTTCGATTCAGTCGAGTTTTTTAAATTTTTTTAACTGTCCGTGATAGTTTAATTCAATTAAATTTTTGGGTTTTCCATATGAATTTTGATTTTCGGTTTTTGGACTTAATTTGACAAAATATGCTTTGTTTTATGGATTTTGGACATTAGCTGTTAAAGTTTTCAAGTGTTTTTTTTTCATAAATATTTTTAAAATGGATTCTTTTTTTTCAAGTAAATAAAAATAATCAATAATTCTTATATATATTTTTTCTAAAAATATTTTTATATAAAAATTTTAAGTTAATTGACTATTTTAAATATAAAATATTTATATCATAGAAAAATAAATTAAATAAAAAAAGAATTCAATTCAATTCGAATAAGATTTTGTAACCTTGTATATCATAAATTGTCCAAACACTTCGATTTGAGTCATTTTTTCAGTTTATTTTGCTTGACTCTATTCTACAAAAACACCAACTTGTAAAGGTATCCACTTTCAATAGTGACGTATTCGAGTTGATTCTATGTATTGTCTTACTATTATCTATATCATTGTTTAATATTTTGACCAAGTTGGTGTCACTCATAAACCATGTTCCAACTCAATTGTGAATTTACTAAAAATTCATTATTTATGCAAAACAATAAATATTATTTTTAAGGTTTTTTTAATAATTTTATATAAAATCTAAAAATTACATGTACATGAAAGGGATTTGAACCTAAGACATTATGAAATTTATTTTCTAATTTTACCATTTCAACCAAAATCATACCTAGTTTTCATATCGTTGTTTTATAAATTTATTACATAATTATTTTTACCCACAAAGTGGATCTACCATAATCTAATATATATTTGTTTAAATTTAATATGTTTATGGTTTCAAATATTTTCATATTTGTAAATGTATATTCTAGATTCATTAATATTCACTTATATTATTTTTTTCCTCTAATTTTTAAAATATTTTTTTTATTTTTATTAAATTTTTAAACATCAAAAATTAAAGTAAATTTTATTATTTATATAATAGTATTATATATAATTTTCATTTAGTACCAAAAACATATGTTGTTAGTCCCTATATTAGTAGAGAAATTGAGATTTAGTCTCTATATTTAAAAAGTTAAAAATTAAATTTCCTTTTTTTTATTTAAAAATCATAGTTCAATCATTAAAATCATAACTATCTTCCATCAAAATTTGTTAATTTAACATGTTGATTAGATTGCCCTCTTATGGCGTCGCATATGATTATAAAAAAATAAACATGTTAACTTAACAAATTTTAATAAAAACTATCGACAACGATAATAGTTGGATTAGGATTTTTAATTTTAAAAAAAAAAAATTTTTAATTCTTAAAATACAATGAATAGACCTCAAATTCTCTAAAAGTACATAAACTAACAGCATATTTTAACTTGATATAAATTGCATAATATGTATATAAAAAAAACAAAATTAAAACATTGTAAAAATTAAAAATGGGCCAAGCAACTCAAATTGGGCTATGCTTTGAATGTTAAACCCAATCTCTGTAAGGCCACCTTTCTCACAAGCCTATTATTGTAAGAATCAACTTATAAAGGGAGTCTCCAATTAATCATGAGATTGCTCCCACGTACTTTAAAATTTTTCCATTAAGATTTAGCTAATCTTTTACTTAAAAAAAAGGCATATTTTTAGTATACAATATTTTTATCCAAACTTTTTTTAAATATTAAGCTTAAGTTCGAATTTACTTGAATAACACTTTATTGCTGACAAAAAGGTTTTATTGATATAAATACTGTTATTTTAAAAATATACAAGTTAATGAATATGAAACGAGCAACAAAAGTACTATGGAGGCTCCTATATTATGAGTCAAATTACATTTTGTCCATTTTACTCAAAAAATAGATACATTAGTCCTTACATGTCAGATCAAAAAGTAAAATGACATTTTCAGTTAAAAATTCCATCTATTTTATTGTTAAAATTGTGGTTATAGATAAAAATTCACCATTTATGTTAATGGACCAATTTTAACACTAAAAACATGGATGAAATTTTTAACAGAATGACCAATTTGCTCTTTGATCTAACATATATGGACTAATTTGCCCATTTTTTGAGTGGAAAGAGTAAAATGCAATCCGATTCTTTTTACAAAGACTTCGATAATACTTTTACCTGAAGTGAACTCTTTTAAGGGCTAACTCTTATATTTCTTACCAAAGACAAAGTCAGGGCAGGTAGAGACCTTGACTCTCTGATCAATCGAGAAATCTTAATCAACAGCCCCTCAAGTATTGGGTTTTCATTTTAATTTTTACTCTTTCAAAAATTATTTTTAAAACAATTTTTTTTATCTTCAAAATTTTAAAATTTAATCTCGCCAACCATTCCTTAAAATTGGTAGCTATTTGCTTCAAAGTTCAAAGTCATCATAGTAGCAAAGAAAAGAAAAGACAAGTTAGGGGAGAGATTCATTATATTTTAATCATAATTAAAGTACAGAATTAACAAAACTCTTAATTATTTCAAAATTAAAATATTATATATTTGCAATAATCAAAGTAGACACAACAAACTAATGCACATCACTTGTAAAACAAGGAAAGCTAAGATGAAATCAATCATTTAAAAGCAAACAAATCATTAGTAGGTTAAGAAATCTTAATGAAAATTTTAATTTATGAGCAAAAGTACATTAGGGTGTTATTATTTTATAACATATGGATCACATTTAACACGTTGATTTATTATATAATTACATTTTGGATGGCATGGGCAATCATGTCCACATATTTACATCATGCTTTAATTAATTAATATAAAAGGTTTTCGTTATATTTATTCTTTTTGACATCATATTTCTATTTGAACCCACGTCTTCTTATATTGATAATATTGATAATAATATTTATGTTAGGATTTATTTATTTTTTATACTAAAATCGATAATAACATCAAAGAAAATAAAAGTCTCCCCACACAATCATTTTATCCTGCACCGACGGGCTTGTTTTACAGAGGTGTCGGCAGCCTCCCTATATTCTTTGCTTTCTTTTGGGTACTGAGAAAATCATTATTTTTTTCGAATTTGTTTTAATTCAATATAATATTGTTTTATTAATTTAAATATTTAGTTTTTTACTTCAATAATTATCAGAGACGATGTTTGAATTTTCTTAATCAAATGGGTATTTATCATTAGTATATTAATAATTTATTTTGACTCTTTTAAGCATTCGAATAAATAGAATATTTATAATTTTAATCCCTCTTTAAAATTAATTATGCAATCTAAGCCTTTTTAAAAAAAATATTAACTTCAATCTTTATATTAATTTGTAATTTGATTCGACTCGACTCGATTCTAAATGGGAAAGGAAGTGGGAAATTGTAATGAATTGTCTATACATTATGTGGCCATTTTAGTAGCCAATCAGAAATTTTGAATCACAAAAAAGGTCAGTTGATCTATGGTTTTTCTTTATACTAATAATTTACAATTAAAAATAAAAAAAATTATCATCACCAATTGCCAAGGAAAATCAATTGGATCAGAGCCGTCAGATTTAATGACGGCTGACTTTTTTTTTTCTTCTTTCTTTCTTCTACCTCAATGTGATCCAGTTCTCTGAAGCTAGCCAATTAGGTACTTCATCACAAACCAATTCACGAATCCGATCCAAACCCGATGAAACGTAACTCGAAGCTGTTGACTCAGTTGAAACCCAGTCTGGGAAATCAAAGGGACATCTCGGTGAAGCTGAAAATTCTTCAAATGAACAAGATATTGATTCTTCTTCTTCTTGACATCGATTTAATGAAATAATCTCATCGCCGGCCATGAACGGATGATCAAGTAGCATCTCAGCCGTCCATCGGTTCTTCGGATCTTTAACGAAGCATTTTCCGAGAAAATCTTTTCCTTCCTCGGATAATTCTAGTGGAATCCCTGGTACTTCATCACTAACCCCGATTTTAATCAATAAACCCGCCATGTTCGTCCCTGGTTCGAAGTTCCAAGCTGGTTTTCCCGTAAACATTTCAACAATGGCACATCCAAATGCCCAAATATCCACCGGCGAATCATAAGAATTCTCATTAACAGACTCCGGTGCTAAATTCAACGGCGTCCCCCTAATTTCCATCCCCTGTTTTCCCCCATTCCTTTTCGCCAATCCAAAATCAGCTAATTTTACATCCCCATTACCAAACAAGAGAACATTGCGTAGCTTAACATCACAATGAACAAACCCTTTTGAATGAACAAATCGTAACCCTTTAAGTATCGATTTCCCATACCGTTTAACATCGGATTCCGGCAAATTTCCGCCGCTTTTTTTAACTTCATCAGCTAAACTTCCTTTACTAGCGTATTCCAAGAACAAATTATACAGCTTAACACCCTTTTCAACCGTGTAATTATCGCCAAAACAACGGACAATTTGTGGACAAGAACCGATTCGATCGAGCACTTCTTTTTCGTTCTTGAGTGAAACAGAGTCGACCACTTCACATGACTTGACCGCCGTTAATGGTGATCTTGAACACCCGTTTTTGGGTACCACCAAATTTACAGTGCCGAAACTTCCACTCCCAATCGTATCCCCTCGAACCCACTCCATTAAAGACTCCAACTTTGTGTTTTTGAAAGAAAAATGAATTCTTTTTTCTGTTTTTTTTTTGGTCTTTGTTTCAGAGAAAAAACAGAGGATTTCACATGGTGGTTATGGTGGCGCAAAGAGGTCCTTTCTATATATAGGAGAGGGATTTAAAAAAAAATTTAAATTTAAATTTAATGTGGCTTATTTTATTTTGGTATGCGTAGGGGGTTCAATTTAGTCGCAGGGATGGATTTGAAAAAAAATAAAAATTGGTATAATTAATGCACGTGATAGGCAAGATTGTTATTTTTGTTTGTTTTCATTTTTATTTAAATTTTCTAAATGTTGGTATGAAAATTACGGCTTACCACCCTCTCTATCTTCAAAAACGTGGTAGATATGAAGGGTCCGTTAAAGATTTTTTTTAACTTTATTATTCACATAATTATAATTTTTATTATATCACTACGTTTTTAATGTTGATTTAAAATAAAACATTCACAATCTTAATTTAATTCTACAATTCATATGTTGGTTTTCATAGCATAAATCATGTGTTTATATTTCAATTATACTTGTAGAGGAGCGGTTGACTATTTCTGAAAAATCTTTCAAATAACGAGTGGTTTTTTTCTCTTGACTTTGACGAGACCCTGTGTGCATGCTTGAGGTTGCTTAAAAAGACGGTAGGTTTACATAATTATCTATAAGTGCTATATATGTTGTAAGGGATGAAATCAAATTTTACCAAGAGCAAATATTCACATTTTTTTCCATCCACTAAAATCGAACACGAACCTTTTCTTAAATTACCTTAAATTCTTTACTACTTGGACTTTTTGGATTTAATTTAGGGTCATCCATGATACATGTGAGGGCATATGATATTTGACCCTTTTTCTTTGAGATATATTGATATGAAAAACACGTTTAACCACTTGACCAGCTCATAAACTATGGGCAATGGCTTAAGCTATATAAAATGAAATTCAATTAATCAACATTATGTATATATATATAAATATTTACCAAAATAAATTAAATAAACAATCAGTAGAAAAGCATAAAATCAAATCAAATCAATTTGCCCATAAAATTTTTGTAAGTTTTAATTAGAACAACTAAATCTTTTAATTTAATCCCTAATTTTTTAAAATTAGTTATACTCCTTTAAAATTTAATCCCAAGATTCGTTGGCGGAACATTTTGCCTATTTGTTTTTGAAGCATAAAAGAAACCTTTTATCATTGTATTCCCAAAGTAAGAACGAAGACACATTGTTAAGAGGGGTAGCCACAAACCTTAAACATACCATAAAACGAATATGAAAAGTTAAAATAAAAAAAAAAGTTATATTTCATATAAAATATAATAAAAATGTAGGCAATGCAAAATATCTAGTGTATTTTAATAATATACATGCGAATGCAATGAGAATTAATATATCCCATGAAGGCGGTGTAGGATTTTGGGATAACCCTCTCTGTCCAACTAGCTAGCCACCCATATAAATTACATATGGAATTTTATCAAAATCCTCAGTATCAATTTGGCCAACTTGTGTTTAAACCCTAAACCCTATATATGTCTGCGTGCGTTGCTCATCGAACCACTCGCATTAACTAGCTTGGAATCCAGTTCTCTTTGTAAAAAAATTTTAAAAAATAAGGGTCTGCAAGCAAACCTTAGCCATCACATGTTGGCATGTTCTAATACCCTGAAATTTGTTGGCCACCGTTTTTCTTTTCTTCTTCTTCCCTTTCTTAAGCACCCAATCAATTTTCAGCTTTTTTTTGGCCTTTGCTTACTTTACAATTCATTGTTTTTTTGGTTTACCCTCTTTCTATATGTATTCTATACTTTGCTTTTTTAGGGTATTGTTTAATAGCATCAACATGTATTGGATGCTTTTAGTAGTTGAATTCCAAGAACCAAAAACCTTAGCTAACCTTATCATGTGCTCACTTTCTTGCCCAACTTTTTCTTTTTCAAGTAATTCCATTTATTGGTATATTTTAGGGGGTTTTTTCAATGGATATGGAAAGAGTTTATGGTTTTTTTTTTGAGTTGCATTTATTTTTCAATTATTATAAAGCCAACGAGGACTTGGTTTAGTTTGGGTTTTTTTTCATATTTATTCTGAAGCTAGAAAATTATTTTAGGAGATAAAAAATAAATGATAAATTTTTGAGAGGTCAAATTAGTTCGGGTTCTTCTTTTTTTTTACCTTTTTTAAACCCTTAAATATATATATATTCTTAAATTTAAGTTTCATCATATGTGAATTTATCTTAATTTAGTTTTGAACCCATTTCAATTATCAATCCCATCAGACCTTATAATATATATATTGGTAAAATAAACAATTTCGATCCACTTTATTAAAGTCAATTTTGATCCTTCAAACTTGTTGTCACTAAACGATTTTGAGATTATCCGATTAAATAGTAACCTTATTATATCATTGTTTTTGAAGTAAAACTAAATCATCTAACCTGCCCCAAAGCTGAACATTTCTCTAAGAAGCGGTCATAGCCCAAAATCTAATTTTATTTTTATTTACGCACGAAAGAAGTTATTAAAACGATATTATGATTAAATTCATGTTCCATAACTAATAATGTAATCATTTCGTACAAATTTATAAACTTTATAAAATAGTTGATATAACTGAAGTTACACCAAGTTGTTTACCAGAAAGTCCCACATCATAATTAGTGTCCAAAGTGAATGAATGGGGGGAATTGTGGGGTTGAAGCATTGCTTAAAATGTGTGAGTTCCAAGTTACTTAACTGACAATAAAGGGTAAAATCACGTCAACATGCATACATCAAAGCCTGCACTGAAAAAGAGAGCCGAAATTCTGGCCACTAATTATTATTTTTCCCAATTTTCTTCTTTCTTTTATAAAAATTTTCATTTTTTTGTGCAATTCTTTGCATGAAAGTGGCAGAATGGTGTGATTTATTCATTAGATATAGGAGCTCACTTTTTCTTTTCTTTTTTTCAGTTTGTTATTTTCTTTTATTAGGAAGAGTCCAAGTTACATGTAAGTGATAATATATAATATAGCCTTTATATACTAACAAATTGGGTGTACTATGAGTAAATTACATTTTATCTTTCTCCTCAAGAACATTAGATTAAAAAGTAAGTTAATTTTTCTGTTAAAAATTTCATCTATTTTTATTATTAAAAATTATATTATACGTTAGTATGAGATACACATGACATGTCATATATGACTATCTGGTTATTTCATTAACCACATAAGTTTTTAATAGTACAAATGAATGTAATTTTTAACATAAAGTGGTCAATTTACTCTTTAATCTTATTTTTTTAATAGAAAGAATCAAATGCAATCTGATTAATACAGGGTCTTTCGTGATAGTTTTATAGTGAATCATGTATATAATTATGATTAATTAAAGATGAGATAAAGTTAATGAAGATGGGCAAATTGTGTGATTGAGTTGCAGAGGTTATTAAAATTAACTTTATTGAAAAAAGTTGGGTGACATTCAAGTTGCTTACAATTTTTTAATCTACGGGATAAGCATGAAAAGAGCCTTATAGCTTAGCTTACCCTACTTTTTTACATTAGTACTTTAGGCAAACATAAAATTCATGGGAACATGTATTTAACGGCTCAACGTAGATTTTTATCAAAGGAATATTCTCACAATTGCTTTAAAAATAATTAATATATCACTTATAACGGTATCAAATTTGATCATCAATTCTTTGAAAAAAGAACCGAATTATTATTAATTTGATGAAAATATTAATTAAAATGTTAAAATTTTATACATAAAAATTTACATAACAATTTACATGTAATTTATATATTTTTATAATAAACAATATCGTATGAATATAAAATACATGTGAACTGCTATACATACTGTCACACGGAAACAATGAAATTTCAAGTTTTGTTTATTGAATTAATCAAATAAAAAAATTATTATGTACCAAAAATCTATTGTATACCAGAAAATATCTGCCACTTGCAGTCAAAAGGTCTATTTTCCTAGGAGAAACAGAAAATAAATTATATTATATTATATAAAATTGAATTAGTGGGATTTTGTCAGTTAATGGATTAGGCAACGACTCACGTGACGTGAGTCAAGATGCATCGAACCGTAATTAAAGCCGACGACGGCTGGACCGTCGCCTAATCCAATTTATTTACGTATCACATTGTCAAAACCATGAAATAACGGCCGACGGACGATGGTCCATAAACAAAGCATTTATAGCCACCGCCCAAATAACTAGCTAAAGCAACTTGATTCATGGAATGAACCGAATTTATGTGTATATATCCATATATTTGAGATTAAGCTATATAGGTGATTTAAAAATATTGATAAATTTAAAAGAAATACGTCGAAATTGGATTAATGTAACAAATCAATCTGAATTTATATAAAATAATTTTTTTATTTGGAATTGTGTTTATTCGAGTTGAATTTAAATTGAATATAACGTTATTAATATGTTTTAAACTTTGTCGATGCCTGTATTTTTTTTTTGAAATTAATTATGTAAAAACATATCAATTAAGTTTTTTTATTAATAATTTCTGTCACTGATCGTTAAAGTGTTGACATAGGTATTAACAATTGTTGACTCAGTCGTTGTGATGGTGACATAGTGATCCACATAAAAATAATTAAAATATATAAATATAAAATATAAAAATATTTTTTTAATACATAATCAATGTAATGGAATTGTCAAACTAAACTAAACAGAATGGAAATTAAAGTTGAACATAAAGAGTTTTAAAACCAAATCACAATCTGATGGGTGGAGTTAAAATGCACCAACTTGAGTCAATATCCACGCACAAAATGCAGCCTCATGTTGTGGGGGGACTCCTATCAAATGAGCTCATGCATATGCAACCACCTTTCACAGGTTCATGGAATCTAAGATACATTAGCCATGGTCATGGGGGCCAGCCCTTTTGATTATGACCCTTTTTGGCTTTAGCCACCGGTAGTTTTTGCTCAATTTGTATAGTCCCAAATTTATTTAAGCTTTCGGCTACACCACCATTGGTGGGGTTTTTATTGTTATTTTCCCTTTTTTCTTTTTCTTTTTCTTTGAGTTAAAACTTTTGGTTAATTGTATCCATATTGATCTTAATCTTGTTTGTATCAGGTTTTTGGACCTACATAAGTGATCCACATATCATGGGAGATTCTCTTATAAGACCTTTTATTTTTGGTTGCCCCTCCTTCTAAAATGCTATCAACTTGGCTTTAAATTATTGCAAAAATCTTTGCAAATAGATTTTAGCCGCAATTTAAAGGTTAAAGTTAACAAAAACAATTAATGTTGAAATTTTACTTTTTAGAATCTATAAAATATCATTTTATGAAAAGGACTCTTGAATAAAAATGGTTGACGTTTAGGGAAAATATACTTCACACAATTCAAAATTCCCCACGTTTATACAAATAGTCTCGCTACTGTGTTGAAGTGTGATTGAATCCATTTACTTGATCTTTATACATTTATAATGTTATCGATAGGTTTAAATTTATAACGTTGTTAATTGTTGTTCTTAAAATGATAGTTCGGATAACTTCTTAATAGTAAAAACTCATGCTATCATGTTAGCAGAATTTGAATCTACTAATAATATTATAAATTGGAGAAATCAGATTATGCCAAATTTTAAACTAGAGGGAATAAATCCCAAAGTTTAACATAATAGGAGGATTAAAATAAAACCAAAAAAGTAGATGTAAATGTTAGGCTTGGTCAAAATCTCGAGTTGCTGAGCTGCTGAACTTGGAAGAGAAAAATTAGATAACAATATAAATTACTTTGGTTGATTGAAAACATTGATAGTGGACTCAAATTTGTACTAACTACGATTCAAACTTACTTCGTCCCCAAAGTTGAATGCCTTTTATTTGAATGAAAAACAATTTCATAGCTCTTGATGTTTTTCTTTTTTTCAATTTGTCTTTTCGTCGTCTTGTCACTTTGGTAAATAAGAGATTTAGGATTCTTTAGAAGGAAGTTTGCTTTCGTCTTTTTTGAATATTTTATGTGTTGAGTATTGTTTTTATCGAGCTTGCTCTCCCTGCTTTCAAAGCTTGTCATATTTTTCTTTCTTTTGATAAGTCTTTACTTCATCCTATGTTGTTCTTTGAATCATCTCCATTAGCCATTTCTCTTTTTGTGCTTCCTTTATATTTATGGTGGGTTCGTCTACAAAATCGACAACGAGATAATATCCCTACTGTAAATGATGTGCGATGAGTCCTGTAATTAAGGGAACTCGAAAATCCTTATTATTATTTTTATTCCTCAAGATATGGAACCCGATAACTAATAAAACAATACCCATTATTGACATGAAATTTACATATATTGAAAAAGTCAAATGTTAATATAAAAAGGGTTAATTAGTGGATATGTGCACAAATATTATAATCAAGAGAGGTCTTTATGTAATCTTGATGTCAGCAATTACATGTGCAAACAATCATAGAAGGGCACCAAATTTAGTTAGAATTGGTTAGGTGGAATTATAGAGTTTGCCAATTTGATACCAACCCACCCACCTGTGCTGCCCTTCTCTTTCGATTGAAAGACCACTTTTTTTTGGATTATTAAATTTGTTAGAGTTGTGTGACTCAAATTTTAATAGATTATTTGTAAGTCAAGTTAAACAAACCATATATTCTTTCTAGAATATTTAGTACTTATGAGTATAATATATTTAGTATTTATTTGCATAATATATTTGACTTTAATTAGAATTAGGTTTTTTCAACTTATAAATAGATCTCTTGTAATCATTCGAATTCAACATAGACATTAATGGATAAAGAGAAGAAGAGTAAGGATCGAAAGGCGTTAACACAATTACATCTGCATTTGTCTAACGAAATTTTGCAGGATGTGATGAAGGAGAAGACCGCCGTTGCATTATGGAAGAGGCTGGAACAAATATGTATGTTGAAAACTCTAACCAACAAGTTGCATATGAAGTAACTTCTTTATGCTCATCGTTTGGAGGAAGGTGCGTCTGTGCACGAACACTAAACAGTGTCTAAAAAATTCTCTGAAACTTGGAGGCCATGGAGGTTTAGTATGATAAAGAAGATATAGGGTTGATTCTACTTTGTTCGTTGCCCCCATCTTATTCAACCTTTAGAGACACGATTTTATATAGCTGCGAGTCTCTCACGATTAATGAGGTTTATGATTCTTTGACCTCGTATGATAAGATGAAACATCTTGTGGTTAAACCTGACTCTAAGGGAGAGGGTCTCATTGTTCATGGGAGATAAGATCGGAATGTTGATGATGATCGTGGAAGGACACAGGAACGGAATCCTCGCGGTAAATCTAAGGGTAGATTGAAGTATTCAAATAGAGCTAAAACTTGTAAATTCTGCGAGAAGAAAGGACACATTAAATCTGAGTGTTATAAGCTACAGAACAAGATCAAAAGGGAGGCTGCGAATCAAAAGGGAAAACAACTAGAAAATTTCGGTGAAGCTGATGTTGTAGAAGACTACAGCGATGGTGAACTTCTAATTGCTTCTATCAACAATTCTAAAGTGAGCGATGAGTGGATCCTTGATTCGGGCTGCACCTTTCACATGAGTCCCAATCGGGATTGATGTTCGGTATCATTTTGTTCGTGATATTATTGCCCGTGGTGATATTGTTGTGAGCAAAATTAGTACTCATGAAAATCCTGCAGATATGATGACTAAGTCACTTCCTATAACCAAGTTTGAGCATTGCTTAGACTTGGTTGGTGTTCATTGCTAAAGTTCAACCCTTAAGGGGTTTTATGGAAGAGGTGAAAAACTTGTTCGTTGAGGATTCGTGTCAAGGTGGAGATTGTTAGAGTTGTTTGACCCAAATTTTAAGAGATTGCTTGCAAGTCAAGTTAAATAAAATATATCTTCCTTCTAGAAGATTTAGTATTTATGATTATAATATATTTAGCATTTACTAGCATAATATATTTGACTTTGATTAGAATTAGGTTTTTTCAACCTATAAATAGATGTAGTTAAAACTCCTCTTGTAATCATTCGAATTCAACATAGTGAATTTTCTTCTCCTCTACCCGTGATTTTTTCCCGAAAGAATTTCCACGTAAAAATCTGTGTGTTCTTTATTTTTATTTCTCTTTTCTTTGCGATATATTATCATTACCGATGTTCTATTTTCACATAATTATCAATACAAGGTCAGATTCAAGGCATGATTGTTGACAACAATTTTGGTTGAAAGACAGTCCATCAACACTGCAATTTTGCCCAAAATTTGAGTCCCTATTCACCAATTTATTAACAATTGAGATACAATTTTTTTTTGTAACATTTGTATTTGTGATTTGTTTTAAATTTTGAATCTGAATTAAATTAATTATCAGATGAATATTTGACTTTGTAAAATACCCAAATTTAGTAAGTTACAAAAATTTAATAAAAATGAAGTAGTCACTCTACCTTTAAGCTCCCTAACGACAATCCTATGTGGCAGCCCAAATAGGTTTTAAATGCCAACTGGGATGAGAATAATTTTTCTAGTTAAAATGAGAAATAAAACTAAAAGAAAAAAGAGGCGAGCAATTTTTCATTTCCAGTTCATGGTGTAATTAATTTAAAATTTTCGATTAATTAAAAACTTATTATCGTCCCACTTAGACATCCAAGTTGGCGTTAAAAACCCATTTGGGCTACCACGTAAGATTGCCGTTTGAGAGGTAACGGAACTTAACAGCAAAGTGACCATTTTATAAGAAAACAATAATGTAAATGACTAAAATATAACATTTTAAACACAAGTGATTAAAATGTAGTATGAGACAAACAAAAAATTGATTATTTTTATAATTTATCCCATTTATAAATGCCAAAATCATCACTATTCATTACTACTCATGATCTACTCTCAATCACTTTATTCATTCCTGTAAAAGACTACTAAATACTTGAGCTTAAATTTAGACAGGATAAACCTCTGAATCTACACTTGATCTTAAATCAACTCTAAATCATTCAGATAAGAAGTCACTAAATAATTAACCTTCAATTGAGACTGGAATCTGTTTGATTATGTGTATGGAATATTGGAAGAGAGATTTCACACTGTTTTTCCACCAATAACAAATCTAGACTGATAAGACAAGCAAAAGTGCAATACAAATTAAGTGTATTTGCGCCAATTTGGCATCCAAAGCTTAAATCACTATTGGGTAAATGACAAGTGCAAAGTTTAAATGATGATGATTTCTTCATATCTACAAAGAAATGACACATTAGTCTATGTTATGTCAGGCAGATTCGGGATTTTCGCAACTGGGAATTTTTGACACACATTTCATATCTTAATGAGGTTTGCATGGTTGGTTCCCACTGCACAAATTTCAGGCTTTGCTCCATTTTCCTCTAATTGCTGCATTAATTTCGTCGCCGCTGTTTTATTTAGCAACGTCTATAACTATGATGATTCGTGTCGACAATACTAATTTGATGCTTTTGAGCCAAAAAGTTTGAGAAAACTGGATATAAAATTTAGGGTCGCAGAATTTGCGATGATATTTGATGTCTGTGGACTTAATAATTTGTAAATTTGATACCATCACTTGTAAATGATGATTTGACAAAAGGGTAATAATATATAATTAAAAGCAAAATATTTCTATTTGTTTCCTAATTATTTGTGCATGCAAAAAGAAATTTGTATTTTCTTTTATAAATTGGACTGGACCAATTGAATGAATTGGTTGGACTGGAAATCAATTGGGGATTGATTTAAAGAATGATTTGGAATCGATTAAATCTGGAATTAGTATAGACTGATTAAATCGACTAAAAAATTGGTTAAACTGGATTTAAAAAAATTTAATATATATTTTAAGTTTTTAATGATTTTTTAATTGAACCGATGAACTATCTAGTTTAATCATCGATCTGATTCTAAAAACATTATTTGTCTTGTATAACTTTATGTCTGTTATAAAATCAATAACATCTAAATTTAATATCATCCAATTCTAAACGATGCACACATAGTGCTTTATTTGTAATAAGCCTGCTTAAAGATGGGGTTACTCGTCTAATTTTGAATATTTATTTGATATTTGTGAGGGTTAGAGAAAAATTAAATTCGAAAAATGAATTTTAGTAAAAAGTTAAGCTTAGGTAAGATGAAACTTCGGCTTGTATTTAATATTCCAACTTCATAGTTCATCCCAACCTAAATAATTATACATGACATTAATACTTGTATCAATCTATTTAACTTGATTTATCAGAACCTCTTATTTGTAAACCCTAAACTTGTTGAGAAGTAATGAAGCCACTGTCATTGGGTTACAATATATAGATGTGGTCCATGAATGATCTATTTAAGGCCTGCCTTGGGTACTTCTTGGACTCATCAAAGTGAATTATGGGTCAAATCCCAAAGTTACTAAATGGAGTTGGGCTATTGCTAAAACTAATAGGACATCTCATTACATACCAAATTTGATTCAAGTTCTAAAGTATTAAATCTTTGATAATCGAGGTTAATTAGACAGAAATATGTACATGAGATTCATATCGATCATACAACAAATTATGAGCTTTTGTTTTGGTTTTCCATTGGTTGTTGTTGGGTTGGCTGACTCGATTATAGGCCTGATCCGTAGGACTGTTCTATGATCCGTTTTTGTGGCCTTTTGTGTTTAATGAAATCCCAAATGGTTGCCAAAATTAAAAATTATGGCATATTGGTGCCATAGACTCCATCATTTCACAATATGACTATCTCGATATGCTTTCATGTTTGTTTTACGGTTAATAGAGATTAATCTTTTCAGGGTTTGTGACTCCTCTCAACAATGTCATCTTTAAGGTTTAAATATGAGTTCTCTCTTTATAAGTGCAATGTGCTTTACTATTACATCCAACACTAATTGGCGATATCCTACTAACCGAACAAATGTTAGTCTTTGAACTTTTATTTAATTGACGTCTAAACTTCAAAACGTTCCAATTGAAATTTAAAAGTACTAATTTTATATCAAATTGATCTTTTTGTAAGCTTAGCCATTATCTTAGATGTTAATTGCCAATATGGATTTCACATGAAGCATATTCAAAATTCATCCATACTTATCGTAGGGACAACATGGATGACATGTCAAAAAAAATAGACAAATTATCCATGTAATATTTACACATATGTTTATAATTTTATTTATGTTTTGGATATATTCCATATCACTTTTGAGATAACATTTAATACCTAAACTAAAAGAAGGATGCTATTGATATAATACGAATACTTTCAAAGATCCAATTAGAAGGTAAAAGTACTATGGAAGCTCTTGTATTAGGAATAAAACTGCTCTTTACTCAAAAAATGGACAAATTAGTCTCTGAACATTAAATCAAAAAGCAAATTGGTCCATTTTGTTAAAAACCAATGTAGGTGACTGAATAGTCAAAACATGTGGCATGCCATGTGTACATTATGTTGATGTATAAAGACCAGTTTTTAACAAAAGAAATTGATGAAATTTGTAATAGAATGGTCAATTTGCTCTTTAATCTAACAAATAAAAACTAATTTACCCATTTTTTAAATAAAGAAAATAAAATACAATCTAATTTAATCTCTCAATACTTTCAAAGACCCGATTAAAACGGTTTAAAATCTAGAAATCAATTAAAGACTTAAAAAATCCAGTACATTTAGCCTGAATTGGCACATTAGCAGAATGTTGAACGGACCCCATTTGATGAAAGATGAATCATTGTTCCTCTAATCGTTATAAGAGAATCACTGACAACAGCTCCATCAATGAAACTGAGTCTAAACATAAAAACAGGCCACCTTATTTTCTCTTATCAACTTTCAACTTTCAAACTTCAAACTTCTCCTTTGTTTCTATGAAAGAAAATTAAGGAAAAAGGGTTTATATTTATTTGAATCCCATAGGGTTCTTCTCTCACTTCTCTGCAATGCAAAACGATAAATTCGAAGGGTTTAAGTTCCCATTGCGGCTTTTGTTTTTGTTTCATTTGGGAAACCTGTATATAGAAGAACAGATCCAATCTTTGCTGATGATAGAAACAGTATCAGTGAAAAAGGAGAGTTAAAAAACAGGGGCAAGATTCCAAGAATGGGACCATTTTCTCAGCTTTGTAATTTACCTGCACTGTTAGTTTTCTTGAATAAAATGCAATCTGAATATATAAATATTTGTATATTTCGATTTTTTTTTAAAAAGAGATCTTTGGTCACTTTTAAAAAGGGTTAACATCGATATCGTTGTCTGTGTAGAAGAATATGTGTTTAAATGTGCTGATTCTCTTATTTAAAAGTTGAGAGAAGATTATTGATAAATTTAATTATTATATAAAAAATATTTAATATCAAATTTTAAATATTTTTTCTCGCGCAAAGTTATTTAAATATTGAATTTTGAGTTAGTGGAAAAATCTTAAATTTCATACCCCCATGTGCACTTCAAATGTACCAGTCATGGCCTTTGCTATCAAATTCTATTTAATGTATTGAAATACATGTATCATATTGAATATGCAGACAAGAAATCTTGTTATACTTAATTATTATTATTAATTTCTGAGACAGATCCTTTTCAATTCAATATGATTGTCCTATATTACACAAATTGATGAAGACTGAAAAAAATGGCAGCTTCACGAATGGATGGTGTCAGTTAAGCAACAAAAGAAGAGCAACAAAACATAATGAAGTAAAAAAGATAAAAAAAAATTCAGCAGCCGAAGCCACCATTTGTAAACTTGGAGTTGCAGTGGACGAGGGTCACTGGCTCCTGCAATTGCTGCACCACCGTCACCCCTTCTTCTATCCACGTTGAAAAGTGTGCCAAAGGCAAAGCAATGATGAGAGAGATAATTACTAAGTAATAAAAATATCATAAAAGCACTGTTAAATTATATTTTATATTATTTATTTACTTATTTTTAATAAAAAATAAATTGTAATTCAATTTTTAATATAAAAATTTCCATAACGGTATAACATATATACGGTGCGTGTCTCTCAAAGTTACTGGAATCTTTATCAAGCTAAAAGATTGCTTGCTGTTCTGACAATGGAGTAATGTGTAGGGTTTCATGGTAAAAAAACAGACAAAAAAAAAAGGACAAGATATTTTTTTTAAGGCAAAAGCATGCAAAGCAAGTACTCAATGGCACACTCCAATAAAAAAACAAAGTGGTTCATGCACCTTCTTTGAACAATTATCCTTAAATCCAAGCCATCTAATTTGTGGGCCTAAATTGGATGAATCAATCTGATCGAGTTGGTGTTAAATAGATCGGAGGGTTGATAGAGTGAGTGAATTGAGTTTGCCCCGCATGATGGGCTGTCACTATCAGAGATCACATATTCAATCATAAATGAGTTTTTTTGGGGTTCAATTTTCTGGTTTTTAGTGCTTCTAATATATTTGATTTTAGGATTTAGTCCTTATTTTTCTTTTGGTGAACACCCAATGCTGGTAAGTCAAAAGCTGAGGTTGATAAGGGATTCATAGGATTTCAACCTAACACATCATACCTTTTCCTTTTGAAAGGCGTAAGGCATCCTTGTTATCTTAATTTTATCATTTCAATTAAAGTCCTATCTCTTTCTTTTTATAAAATCATTAGATAGTATATATTATTGTTGATTATTCCGGTTAAAATTCTAACTTAGACTTAGGAGTGAATGCAAAAGAGGCAAGCAAGGGCCTTAGCCCCAGAAATATAAAATTGCATTTTAACTCTTTTAAAAATTATTAAATTGTAAATTTATATGTAGTAAAGTTGTATTTTGGTCCTAAAAATGAAAAAAAAATTAATTTGTTTAGTCCTTTTAAAAAATGAAATCATAAAATAATACATGATTTTTTTATAATTATAAACTAATACGTGATAATATTATATTTTGACCTTTCAAAAGTTTATGATTCAACCCGGTCCCTCTTAAAAAAAATTCTAGATTTGCCTCTACTTGGATTTTTTGTAAAAAGCATATCATGTGATGGGATAGAATGAGTATTTTAAAGAAAAATGTACATCAATATTTTAACTGTAATAACTATTTGAATTACCTAATCATAGAAATAAAAATACCAAATTGTGACAAAGTAAAAAGACTAAAACCCAAGTAAGAGCAAAGTAAGAGGACCAAAACTGGAATTTAACCTTTTCTGGGAGAGGGAAGTTTCCTGCAAGCTTTGCATGAATTTAAAATATATATATTGGTCACAAGTTGCTATAAAAAGCCCTTTCTACTTCCTTCTTTGATATTAGTAGTACTTTTTAAATCACTTTTTTCAGTTTTCTCCATATCTCTCCTTATCTTTATCTCTGCACACATTTGATTTCATAAAAAAGAAAAAGAAAAAGAAAAGAAAACCCTAATTCTATCACAGCTATCATCACCTTCCTCTGTCAGCTCCTCTCCATCCCTCTGCCATTCAATCTTTCAGCCCATCTCTCTTTCCTTCACTCAAATCACACCCTCAAAGTAGCAGATAATACAGATATATTTGAGTGAGATTCAATGGATGTTGACATGATCAAATCTTCATCAACCGAAGATGATCATCACATGGACATGATGACAATGATGATGCAAATGGAGAAGCTTCCTGAATTCTGTGAGCCACCGCCCGAAAGCTCCACCACTGTGTTGCCTATTTACCCTAACCCTATTCATGACCCTTTCATGGCCTTACCATTTCCAGTTCAAGAATCCATGGCTGCTCCACCACCACCTTATCAACCCAACAAGTTCAAGTACCCATCATATCCTGATAAGAAAAACTCCATGGCAGCAATGCGGGAGATGATTTTTCGTATAGCAGCAATGCAACCTATTCATATAGACCCTGAATCCATTAAGCCACCCAAAAGAAGGAACGTTAAGATCTCTAAAGATCCACAAAGTGTAGCCGCTAGGCATAGAAGGGAAAGGATAAGTGAACGGATAAGGATACTGCAAAGACTTGTACCAGGAGGGACTAAAATGGATACTGCTTCAATGTTAGACGAAGCTATACATTACGTTAAGTTCTTGAAGAAACAAGTGCAGTCTTTGGAACAAGCTGCTGTTAATAGACCAATGGGGATTGGGTTTCCAAGTGGAGCAACAATGGCTAATGTGGGTTATTCTTCATTGATGAAAGCTTGTCAGCCACCATCTCATCATCATCAAGGTGTGGGCAATATGCAGATGCTTAGATAAGGGGAAAGGGAATTTAGAATTTTAGATTTGATTTGTGTAATGGGCTAAAGGTGTTGGGGTTTTTTTTTTTTTTTTTCAGTTGTTGTTAGTGCAACAAAGAATTTTCATAATTGTATGCTTTCATTATCTATGGATTAATGCTTTTTATTATCAGCAAAACATGCCAATAACTTCAAGAATCATATGGAGTTTAATACTGATAATATATATATAAATTATGAACAAATATTGGTGCTTAAGGAGAATAATTAATAAGAGATATTTCCTTCTTCCATGCATGAAAATTCCTTTTATTTTGAGAGTTACCTCTCATAGCGCAAAGCTTATATATATATATATAAATCTGACGTGATCATAAGAAGATTGACAGAGAGAGCAATGGCTGTTTCTTTTTTCTTTGCAGTTCCTTTTCATTCTCAAAAGTTTTCAACTTTCTTTTTCACTCAAAAGAATTTCTCTAACAAAATATTGCTTTGTTTCTCTCTCTGAAGTTATATGAATTCTCTCTAGAAAATTGAAAGATCCTAACCATGGGTCTCTCATAAAATCAAAATTTGAAGCAACTAATCATAGCTTTTCATTAAAATGAAAAATCATAAATCATATCTTGCATAATATATATTTTTAGTTACTACATCGTGAAATTTACCTTAACATTCAACATCTCTTATAGATTGATTATTAAAAACATGAAGTTCAGTCGCCCAGCATCTAATCCATTTAGTCATCGCATCAATAGTTATATTTGTTGTTCTTGGTACTTATTTTATTTCTGCCTTTCAGTTCTTCTCCATTTAATTTCTAATTTTCAGTCTCAGTTTCGGTAACTCCACCCTCTTTGGTCCAAATATTAAATCTACCGCTACTTTACAATCCAACAGCAGCTGACGCACCCCTTTATCCCAACTTGTTTTTATTTGATAGGTAGATTTTATTAATGGGTTAATATTTAATGTGGTAGTGTTTGATTCTATACTTTAAGATGATGATATATCCTTTCAATATAAAATCAATTGAATTTATTTTTAATAATTTTGGATAATATATTATCATTTAATTAACTTTGAATTATTTATATAATTTTTTAAAAGGCGAGTATTTGGTATATTAATAGTGTAATTATTTTTATTTAATAAGTAATTTTAAAAAATTGACATATGTAGTACTTTTTAAAATATTTATTTTATCAATATTTTGCTATATCTTATAGGATACTTAACAATCCCCTAATCTTATTTGTGAAGTCTAAAAACTTCGCTCATAATTTCTCTTTATAAAAAATAATTAAATATTAAAAATTATATTTTATTTGTACTATATAAAATATGTTAAAAAATTAAATTACGTGGTTATTGCAATTTATTTAGTCATCAATTTTAAAAATTGATAATAAATTAAGATGATCAAATAAAACTAAATATTAAAAAAATATTATAATTGGATTTTTGTGTAATTATAAGTAATTATATATAGAGGAGTTATATATGTCATATATATATATGTGTGTGTGCACGGGCGTATAGATGTGTTCCTATGTTGAGCACAGTTTAATTTTTTTAAAAAAAATTCAAACTTAGACCCGAGCTGGTCTGACTTGGCCATTCTAAATAGCTCGTTTCATTATTTAAATATAATAAAATATTAATATTGTATAATTTTATATTAATACATATATTTATAATTAAGGTTAAATAAAATTATATTTAAAAATATTTAATTTAAATTTAGGTTGAGTTGGGCCTAGGATAAAACATCATTATCCAAGCCCGTCTCGAGTCGACCACCCAATGAATAAGTCTACACAAATATGGCATGTTTGGTAATCATTGTAATCAATGGGTCCTATTGAATTGAAACACCCCGTTACACTCTTTGATCTTTTGTACTTATGGTGAGATTGAAAATTGAAAAAAATTATATGTTTCATTTTTTTATAGATTTTTCATTATATTTTAAAATGTAATTATATTTAACTTTACAAACACAGCTACCTTATTATTGTATACCAATGTAATTAACTAAATCCAACCAATTAATGGCCACTTTAAAATGGAAATTGATGTGGTAATGCAAATCTCATCAGCATGAGGTGGTATTATGATCAGCGTTCACTTGCATCTTCAATAAAGAAGACATCCAAAAAAGAAAAACCCATTTTTTTTATTTTTCTATTTTGGTTAGGTCTCAATATTATTAAATGAAGTGAACGTGGGAGGTAGGTTGCCTCCCAAGGCAGGGTCGACTCGTTTTAGTGTTCATGTCTCAAGGATCATGCCTCACTTAATCAATTCCATAACAACACATTTTTTTTTGAATAAATTTATTAAAAATGGAAATGGTCAAACCTAATCTCATCAAAATAGACCCATGTGAGATATCCCACTAAGGTCCCAACATCCCCACACAAAGGGCTTTTGATTATTGGAGAAGGGTAAGTATTTTTCCTACAAGGCAATGTTCATTGCACCCTTCTCTCTTTCTGACACATTCTATCTTCTGTTTTAACTTTTCATATAAATCCATTTTATCAATCTACTTTCTGCTTTCCCTTCCTTTTAAGATAAGTTCTCATGTTCTTTGTGACAGGATAAATGGGTATATATTCATGGAAGTTTCAATTTCTATAGTTGGTCTTACTTGCAATATTTTAATATTTAATCTCTAACTATATTCCTTATAGGGTGAAAATAGAACAAGTTTAGAGGATTAAAATTGAATTATAAATTTTCAGAAGAGTTAAAAAGTAACATTATTATATTAATTTATAATTTTTTTAAATTTTTAAAGATTTTAGAAGTACTTCTATTACTTACAATTAAGATCAACTAGTATACTTGTAACATTGAATAATTAGCTGAACTCTTACCAATGTTCTTTAAATCGGATTGGAGGTCAAATCGATAAGGTCATCAACTCATCGGTTCGATTAAAAAATTATTAAAATTTTAAAAAATTCAGAAATCCCGATTCAATCGGTTTGTACCATTTCTCTATCTAACTGATTTAAAATCACTTTCCAAATTGATCTCGAGCTAATTCCCAATCGGTTGATCCAATTCAATTCAAACAATATTGACTCAAACCATCCAATAATCTTGAATAAACTTATCTAAAACCTTAAAATACCCATGAAAATTTTCCTTTTATCATTAAGTACATTCGAGACTCTAGAATTTAAATATTTTTAGAATATGAATCTATTAAGTGTCCTAATTTGAAACACCAAAAAGCCTTCTTAGTTTTTTTTTTCTTTCATTTAGACACAAAATTGTAAACATGATCATTGAGATTTATTTTTAGAGGTATTTTAGTATGAAAGAGGGATTTCTCCAAATTAACAGTTTTTTTATACATTACAATTTGAAAAGAAGAATTACATCAACAGATTTAAATCTTGGAAATCGAAAATACGAAACAAAAAGTTTAACCACTGTTCCTTAACCCTGTTGGCTCGCCAAATTATAAATTGTGAATGATTTGATAAGTTATTATTTTATTTTTAATGTTCATAGGAAGAGAAAATTAAATGATGAGCAATAAAATTTTGGGAGGTGGTGAGGCTATAAATGAAGAAATTGGAGTGAGAAACCTCCAAATGCAAGACATGTATTATATTAATAGATGAAGAAAAGACAATAAAAGGGTTGGTTGGTTTGGTATTGGCTTTAAAGGGAGGAAGGTGTGGAGGTTTTTGGACCGAAATTCTTCTTCTATTCCATGTCGCTTATGCAAGGTGAAATGCATGAAGATGTTGTAAGATCTCTGACAACACATATTCCGATAACTTTTGTTCATGTCTTCTTTTATATTATTTAAGTTATTGCATATTTTAAAGAAGAATTAGAATCTCATTGAAGCCGAAAGCCATTCATTGTTTGTTCAATTTCCTTGTGAGCATAATGGGCTTTTAAGTTATGAATAAAGAAGGTTTAGTTTCAGTCCTACTTAAAAGCCCCCAACTAACCATGTCTTGACAGGAACATGGGGCTCTGGGTTTTGCTACATTTTTTTAGTTTCAGCCCAAATCTTACATAATTGGTCAAGTTTTACAATTAATCAAAGTTGACACATTTCCCAATTAATTTATGAAGAGTGAATATGGGACCAACCAACTTTAACTTAAGTTAAGAGCAGCCTTTATTTATGTTAAATTTCCTGTATGTGCAGCCATGATGAAGGGAACAAATCCACAATATCTCCAAACATTGCTACAAAAGGGTAGATTTTTTCAGCCAAAAATTACATGAACCTGTTTTTATATATATAGATCTGTACAGCATTTATTTACATTGGGGTAGTAAATGTAATCTGTTACATTTTGTAGGAAATTAATAATTTGAGAGTATTATACAAGACATGTCATATTCTTCTGCTTTGCCTTTTCTGCTCTGTGCAGAGCAATTGTAGTACATGTCCAACTTATATTAAGACATCATTCATTGACATTTAAGCCCGTGAAATTATCGTATAATTTCTTGTATTAAGAAAGGGTAATTAAAGAAATGGTAATTTAATTCCTGTACGTCAAATGAAAGAGCAAATTGATCATTTCTGTTAAAAAATTCATTCCTTTGTACTATTAAAAACTGATATGATTGATAAAAAAAATCAAACAGTAACATGTGGTATGTCACGTGCACCTCATATCAACGTACAAAGACTATTTTTTAATAGTAGAATGGATGTAATTTAATAGAATGATCAATTTGTTCTTTCATCTAATGTAGATAAACTATTTTGCACATTGTATGAGTAGAAGGGACAAAATATAATTTGACACCTAGTATAGGGGCCTCCATAATACTTCTACTCATTTAAGCGATTTAGCAAGGTTCCTGGTAAAAATATCATGGAGGCCCCTATACTAGGTGCCAAATTACATTTTACCCCCAATTTACTCATTAATCTAATGTACATTAACTAATTTAATTATTTTTTGAAGAGAAAGTAAATTACGTTTTTACTCATATAAAAAACTCCATGATTCTTTTACTGGTTATGATAAATATGTAAAACAACTTGTTATACTAAGTTAAAAACCCGAATTTGAAAAAAAAAAAGAACACCCCCAAAAATTGACTTTTTGCTGTTCAATTTTGGCATACATCTTTATTTTAAATAAGTTGAAGTTGTATGGGACTTTTTTTCATGTACTAAAACTAAAGTGATAGTTTAGTCAATTCATACACACTGAGAAAACATGGAAACAGTTTTATGAAATGTGAGCCAAGGAGAAAATGGAAACACAGTCTACGAGGGACCAAACAACAAACTGTAAAGACACATGGGAGCCATTGACAAATTAACAAAAGTTGTCCTTTACAATAATTATTAACCCAACAGCAATCACTTTCATGACAACGTAAGGTCTGTATTAAAAAGGGTTTTGACAAATCTCAATCCCCCAATCACCGTTGATACAACGGTCGGAATATGTTCTATTTTTATAAATGATGATCCAACTTTGATAAGGTGAGAGTTTATATTTTTTTATTTATTATGTTAAAATACCTATCAACTTATCTCTTTTTAAATTTACAAATCACTGATAATATTATGTTGATATAGTGCATACATAAATAATTATATTAATTTATTATGAAAATAAATATATGTATGTATTTATTTAAATGTGTATAATTGAATTAAAATCAAAATTTTATGTATACATATGAATTATAAATTAAATATTACGTGTATAATTATATCAAATTATATATTGAATCAGAATTTATGTATAAATTTAATATTTATCTCATTTTTAAATTCGTCCCTTAAATTAGCTCTTACTCGAAATCCTATGGTTAGACCTTCATTTAGCATATAATCTTATTGATTTATGAACTTTTTCAATTTTAGGCCCAACATGATGAAATTAAATCTCGAATTAATTATTACATTTGAGTAAGCAAGGTTTATAGAGGAATGATAAAAGGCTGTCACGAGAAGTGCAGCCATATGAAGAAGGGGGGAGGCTAAAGTACATTTTCTCTTTAATAAAATCCCACGTAAATATATATATGTGCCACCTCCACTTGTATGATGTATTTGCATATGAGCTCATATATATATATATATGCGTGCACTGTGCACATGTTGTCGTTTAGCACATGAAAGAGGTGAATGGCGGTGGGGATATTGGCACGTGACACCGCACCAACGGTCGGTTATGGTGGTGGACGGTGGCGTTGCAATCACCGTAGCTCCATTTAAATGTCTGTCTCAGTTCACTACACTTGGTATATTGGGCGTTATTAAATCTACCACTGTTTAATAGTTTCATTACTCGCTTGACTCAAATATAAAAGTATAATTTTGAAAATTATTGTTATAATTTTTTCTATTTATTTTTAAATGTAAATACATATTTAAACCTAAAAAATATGAAATTTTTTATAGCATAGTATTATATTTTTACCTTTTAATAATTATATATAAAATAAAATAAAATAGTAATTTCGGGGTAGAGCAAGACAAACAATTATCAAACAGTTTTATACCCAATCCACTCCGCTCGACCTCAAATTCATTTTTCAAAAAACGAAAATTCTTCTGTTTAAAACGAATCGATTCAAAATTCATGGACGGTTTAGATTTACCATTCCTATTATAGACTTCGAATACTTTTATTCAAATAAAAACCTCTTAATAAGGTGATTTTAGGATTCTACCACAATTTAAATTAAGGTATTGTCTCAGTAGCATTTTCTTCTGCTAAAAGATTTCCTTTATTGGTTTGGGCTTTTAAGTTTTATTATTTATGTTTTCGGTGATCTAATTATAGTCAGCAAAACATATGTTTTAAAGTCGCATCATAGTTTTTTAATTATAATTTTTATTTTAAATATTTAAAATAAAAATTTTGTAATTTAAGCACCTATATTACATAGTTCGGTCACTCCTATTAAAATCACAAACGGTATAACAACAATTTTAGGCCTCAATTTTTACATTTTATATCGATTTAATCATAAGAAAATTAACCCTCAAAATTTACAAAATGTTCTCAATTTGATCTTAATTCTAAAAAAATTAAAAGAAATATGTAAAGATAGATAAATATTTTTTTAAATACAGAAAAATAAATAATAAATAATAAATAATAAATTTAAATTTTATATTAATATTAAATAAAATAAAAATCCCCTCAACCCATAACTATGTAACGTGGGTACTTAAATTGCAATTATTTTATTTTGGATACCTAAAATGAATATTTTTATAGTTATAAGTATAGTTTACCTTTTTTTTATTATGCAACACCAAAGATTTAATATATTATTTGGTACTTGAATTTGATATTCTTTTAAGTTTTATGATTGTATTTTTGAGGTCTAATGAGGTATCTGTATTTAACAAAAGTTATACATTTCAATATTTGAAGATAAATGTTAAAATTTTAGTGTTTAATTCGAGTTTTAAGATTATTTCAATAAAAATTAATTGCTAGTATTATTAGATTTGAATTTTCATGATTTTGTTAATCGAATAAATTTAGTGTTAATTGTGAATTTGTTTAATTTATTAAATACAATATGACGTATGTGATTT
Organism: Gossypium hirsutum; assembly: GCF_007990345.1. Classification (NCBI taxonomy): domain Eukaryota; kingdom Viridiplantae; phylum Streptophyta; class Magnoliopsida; order Malvales; family Malvaceae; genus Gossypium; species Gossypium hirsutum. Next base: position 2,366,421 of record NC_053439.1, on the reverse strand, counting down.
TTTTTCTTCGAGTTTTAGGTTTGATTTAATGGAACGTTAAATGTTAATATCATTAGTTAATTATGAATTTTTAGCAAATGAATCCTAAAACTTGAATTAAATACTAATAATTTATACCGTTATCTTTTGGTAACAAAAAATTATACTATTAACCGAGAAAAAACTAATTACACCGTTATCTTTAGGTAACAAAACATATAACTTTACCAAATTCAAACATTACACCGCAAAAAAAAAACAATTATCACATTAAAGAGATTGTGAAACTGAGAGCAGTTAGTTAATCTCACAAGACATAAACATATTGTATTTGCAAATTTGCCCTTCAACTTTCATTAAAATTCAATTCACTGACAAAATTTAAAATTGAATCGGATATGGGATTTTGTTTTGGGATTTCTTTTTATAGCCACAGCTTTGTTGGGGGTTGAAAACACACAGACATCCTCGTTGTTTTCGTCTCTTTAAAAGCTAAACGGTGAGAAGGATTCGGTGTCAGGTTTCAGTGTGAAAATGGGGAAGCTCCCATTATCTCTGTTTTTTCTTACCTCAAGTTCCGAGAGGATTGAATTATAAAATATTAATAAAATTCGAAAGTACATTAAATTTTATTATTAGTCCTTGTACGACAATAAGTTCAATTTTTCGAATTTTAAGTGTTGATTGTCCGAAATAAAAACATACAAGCTCTTAGATGTAATACAAAGGTATGGGCTCAAATTTTATCAAACTTAAATGCTTAAATTTACTTGATAGGTAACTTTTGCATCATAAATGGTTCAATTCAACGAGATAATAACTTTATACGGTTTTTAGTAAAATTGAGAAATAAAATCCCGACTTGGGATAATATTGAACTTATTGAAGAATTTGTTACTTCTTGATAAACAATACATTACAAATTTCTCTTGAAAGAGTTGAAAGTCCTCAACAAAATTGTAGCAACTAAATTGTTAGGTCAAATTCTCTATTAATCTCGTATTATATATAAGTTGTAGATTATAATTTGTTCTCCAATTTGAACCTTTTAGTCTTGTAATTTTTGAAATTTGAAATTTAAGTCCTAAATCTTTAAATCTAATAGCTAAAATAATGTGTTTTTTGTAAATACTATGTAGAAATAATAAGTTGACATAATATTATACATGTAATAATATATTTTTAAAAATAATATTTTAATCATAAATTTAATGTCTAATATTTGAATTAGAATAGAATTTTTAAAATTTATATTACTAAGCCAATTGAGTTTTAATTCGATTTGCATGATGTAAATTCGAGTGTGTTGAAGTGCATTATCCTCCTCACAAGGAAAAACCATAAATTTGAGCAAAGATAGAAAAGAAATTCCATAAAATATGTAAAGCTGTAAACAACAAAAATAACCATCTTTTCATTAATTGTTTATATTAAATTATGAACAACAATTTGATTTTTACATTTTTTTTTCTATTTTTCATGGTACAATGTGTTATTACTTACCCTATATTTTATTTTAATAATTCTTTTTACCCAACCCCCAAAATTTTTTAAAAAGACAAGAAAAAAGAAAAAAAATTGAACCAATCTCATTACCGGATAACTGATTCACCAAGTTTCCCAATTTTTAGTACGAGCTCAGGGGATAATTTCTTAGCCGGTTTCTTTTCCTTTTCCGGTCGATAATCAAAACCTAGTGTTTCCGAAACTTCTTCGGAGCTCCATCCAGCTTTTCGGAGCGAATCCGAGAACCGATCCATTTTCAAAAGAAGCGCATCGAGAACCGCTTGATTATCCAATAAAACCATCTCTTCTTCGAAAAACCCAGATGCTGACACATGTACGATCTCTGCAATATCGGACTCGCTCCACCCGCTTTTTCTAAGAACCGACCCGATTTGCTCGATGTAATCCTCGACCCATTTCGGAATTCCGGTTCTCGGCAGATCGAAATACGTCTCGGGCGATGAATCCGAGGGTGAAGACGATGAGTTTCTCCGGCGCCGATCAACCGCCGCGTCGCTCCAGAACTCTACCCATCTAGGGGTTCGAGTGCCGGTAAGGAAACCGGCATCCATACTACGCCTGGATACGTCGGTGGACGACCCGGCTAATTTTTCGCTAACCGATCTCTGTTTCTTCAACGATTCCGGGTCGGATTCGGAGGTCCGGAAAAAGGATTCCCTGTCGAAAAAGCTGGATATATCAAATCCGCAACAGAAAATCCGGGTTTCGTCGATGAAGAAAATCGGGTTACCGGCTAAAGACGGGTTACATGGAATATAGCAGTGACTAAAAATGGGGATTAAAAGGGGAGCTCTTTTAAGTGCATTCCTCGCCACCCGTAAAGCTTTTTCAGGGTTTGAAGGTCTTGGACCCCAAGATTTGGACCATAAAGTGTTACGGGCTATCTGAAAAGAAATTGCAACGATGGGAAGATCAAGGGAAGCCCGAAGATAAGGTCGGGCTCCATTGGATCGCCAATCGGGAAAACCAGCACCCACCGGCAAACCGGCTGATAATATAGCCCGGAGGTCAGGGGGGAAAACAAAACCAAACTCAGCTTCCGCCCGAGCGAACTCAGCGTCGGATAAACCCGGTTGTACTTTGAAACCCGAATCACGTAAATGGCTTACAACTTTATCCGCTAAAGAAGAGAAAGATTGAAGACCGTTGCGAACAGGGTGGGAAGTCGCCGTTGAAGGAGCGGAAGCCCGAGCTGAGAGACGGCGTAAGCCGGCTATATGGGCCGGATTTAGACCGGACATCCTCCGATCTACGTCGACCATTATTGGTTTAATAACCAGTTCTCGTGGAGACGCTGCCGTTTAAGAAAAGGGACTTTTTGGAACCTTATTTTACAGAGAAAAGTGAAGTGAAGAATGGGAGTTAGGGGCTTAAACTTAAAGAAATGTAGGAGGGATGGTATATATATAGCTGTTTTCAACGATGGGCCTACCTTTGAGATTCTGCTACTGTTTTCTTTACCAATATCTTAGAAAATGATTTTTTTTTTAATTTCTTAAATCCAAGTTGTTTATACGGTAGTTACACATTTATCGAATATTTATAAGGGCAAAAAAAAAAGAAAAAAACTTATAAATAAATACTAATAATTTTATTTAAACGTAAACTAAAAATTTAAAATTTGAAACCCAATGATATAAACTTGAAATTTGAAACTCGAGAAAAATAGTAATTTTAATTAATATTTAAATAAAATTAACAGTATTTATTTATAAGTGATGAGGTGTCGTGTTATTCAATAATTGTCTATAAAATTCATTCGTTGATAACACATTAATTATTATTTTGATTTATAAATATAATTTATTTCATAAGTTACATTATTTGAAAATCAATTTTAAAAAAAATAATAATTAAGCTTAATACATATGGGTACCTGAGTTTGGCAACTTTTTCTAATGGTATACTTGTGTTAATTTTTTTGTTCAATCTGGTACATGTATTTGACAAATACTATATATTTTTGTACCCAAAGGTAATAATATTAATTTTTTAGTATTTAATTCGGGTTTAAATGTTGATTTGATGAAAATTTATAATTAGCTAATAATATTAGAAATTAACTTTCACCAAATTAACTCTAAAATGCGAATTAAATCACATCCATTGGATTGTATTTGACAAATTAAAAAATAAATAAATAAATAAATTCACAATTAGTATTAAATTTATTATATCAAAAAAATCATGAAAAAATTGAACATAATAATATTAGCAATTAACTTCCATCAGATCAACCCTAAATCTAGATTAGACACACAAAATTTAATATCACTACCTTTGAAAATATTATTTGATTATTTGGTAAAGTATGGTTTATGTGTTGGATAAAATCTACTATTTTAAAAAAAGAAATAAGATTTGATATCCTTAACCATCAATTAACCTTTATACGATTCCTTAATTTAATCCCTTTAATTAAATTAATAAAAAGAAAGAAAGGTTTGTGTTTTGTTTAAGTTAGTGTTAAATGCAAACCTTTTGCTTGGTTGGGTCAATTTGGGGTCCTGTTTGCAATCATCAATTAGCTCCACATTCATAATCACACACTCTTCTTCTCTAACGTTTACATTTTTTTACTTCATTTTTAATCTTGGTTGGGTGCTCCTAAATAGGATTACAATTTTTTAGGTAAATTTATTTTAAAATTGTACGTTAAATAAATCAAAATTTTTATCTATTTCTACTATTAAAAACTGGTGTGGTTTACGAAATAATATGATAGTTACACATGGTGTGTCACGTGTACCTCATGTTGATGTACATGGACTAATTTTTAGTAATAGAAATGGATAAAATTTTTAACAGAATGACTGATTTGCTCATCAATCTAATATACTAGGACTAATTTACTCATTTTTTAAGTAGGGAGAAAATACAATTCGACTTTTAATACAAGAATCTCCAATTACCTAATTTAATACGAATTATCATGAAATTTATCTACGAATACATGTATTTCTCTCAATTTGAGTAGGGTGCTTTCAATGAAAGAAAGACTTTGGGGTTTAGACCCGTGGGATACCAATTTGCAAGGACCAAATTATAGCAACAACAAAGGTTTGAGATTAGATTTGTAGGGCTTTAAAAGGGGAGAGAGGATGGACCAAATGGCCGGCAATATGGTCACCAAGTATTAAAATCACAAGCTACAAAAAAAAGAGAGTCTAGGAGACCGGTCATGAAATGCTGTGTGAATGTGAAACCATAGGGGCAATTAGCTGCCATTGTCCTATATATGAAGCTAGTGGGGGTCCGAGGACTGAAAAGTAGTGGTCATGAAGGATTGCTTATTGTCTTCCTCATTAGGGTTTTCATATATGTTCCCTTTGATCATCAATAAGTCAAACCATCCTCCTTCTACCATGGTCAATTAACGTTCACACAATAAACGAATTTGACAAAGGATGACAACAACATCAAACATTATTGGTAAGAGTGAGTATTCGGTCGAATCAAATAAAAAAAATTCAAGTTAATGAGTTTTATTATATAAATATTTTGATTTTTTTTTATAATTTTTATTGAGAGAGACTATTTTACTCATTTTCAAAATTGACAGAGATCGAAGGGGTTTTTACACCAATCTGTTATTCGAATTGTAAAATTCAACTCGATTCGAACTCATAACTCGAATTACTTATTTGAGTTGACTTGAAAAAATAGAATAACTCAATACGATTAACTTGAAATGCAAGTTTTTCGAATCGAATCGAGTTTTGCTCACTCCTAATTATTGGCATAAGAGTGAGTATATGAGCTAGAAATGTCCGTTGGTCAAGCCGAATCCATGTATGGTATTAACATACTATTTATTTAAGCGTTTTATTGAGTTGGTATCATTCTTAACTGGGCCACGAATTCAATTATGAAATTACAAAAACACCTTTATTTTAAATTATAATTAATATTATTATGATGACACTTTTGTCTTTTCATACTTTTATATCATCTTTAAATAAAACAATTAACAGTTAAAAATCCAAGGATTGAACATGTGTTCAATAGTACTAAAACATAAGTTCATTGCCACTCGACCTATATTTATTATTTTAATATTTTCTTTCACTCACATCATGAGTGTGATAAAATCTAATAATTGTTTAAGTTTATTCCAACTTGAAAAATGAATCTTAAATTTTGTTCAATCTTACCCATAATTATAAATCTTTAATTCAAGCTTGCTTGGATCTTAAAAAATATTTTTATTTAATATATAGTAATCTTATATATTTTTTGTTTTGTTTAATTAACATAGTTTTAATATTTACATTATAGTATTATATATTTAATTTTTATATGATATAAATTACATCGTATATAAAAAAAATAAAAAGTAGAATAAAACTATAAAAGGGCTCGGCTTAGAATTGAGCCTTGAATGTAAAAATTCAAATATAATTCATATTTAATTTTTTTTATCTAATTTTATATTTCGAGCCTAATATTTTTATCTAGACTTTTTAAAATATTATATGAATTTTTAGACTTGAATAAATTTTGAGATATTTAATATGAAGCAGATGAACTAAATTTAGGGTTGATATTTCGTTTCGTTTTGGAGGTGCTCTAATTTTCATAACAAAATTCAGTTGGTTTTTGTTTGTTTCTTGGCAAACTGATGGATTTAAATGATCTTTGAGTTTGAGATTCTAAAAGGAACAAAGCAATCACTATATTGGTGCGAAATAAGTGACCAAAATGGTCCGCAAGAATGATTCCAGCTAGTAGCTATGCCCCTTTTCTAGGTCTCTTAGCTATAGTGGAATTTGCATTGTCACTATTAGAGAACCCACTTGTCAACATATGCACCCGTAAGGATTTGAGTGAAAATATAAATTTAAAAAATAGATTTTGACAAAAAAAATCGTTTAAAAAATAAGTTAGGCCTTGAGTAAGGCTTTTTGACATGAGCTCGACCTAGCCCAGCCCGAATATACAAAATATTTATTTTTTTATTATTTTGTTGCTATTTTCTTGTTATTTTTTTTCACTATTTTACTACCATTTCACTATTATATTGCTACTATTTTATTGTTATTGTATAACTCTTGTTTTATTATTAATTTTGTTACTATTTTAGAGGCATTTGCTTATTAAGTTGTATCTATCTTAATATTATTTAAGTATACATATTTTTTTAAATTTATTTTCAATTTATCGGAAAACATTTGTTTTAATGTTTTAGTATTTTTGATGTATTATATATATTTTTAAAAATTGTATAAAAAATTAATATGGGTGGGTCAAGCTAAGATTGGGTTTTAGCATTTTTATCCGGACCGATCTTAGACAAAATTGTAGACCCATTTTTGAGCTGAGCCTAACAAATGGACCTAAAATTTTGGTTGGCCCAACTCGACCTTTGGACACCTCTAATCACGGTTTACAAAATTGTACGTTGACAGAGTTAAAGTCTCAATTTTTTTTATTATATATGTCTTTTGAGAAATATTAAACAATATTGGAGTATCTAATAATATCATCCAAGTTATTTGATAAATTGATAGTGAGATTTATAAATTGGGTTAATCACATTAGATATCTTCAACTTATAGTTAAAAGATTTCTAAAATTTCAAAATATTTTAACTGAATTCTTAAAGTTACGTGTACTTATCACATGAACAATTTTTTTTGACATATTGAAGAAAAGAAATAACTTTTCTAAACTCTAATGATGATGTGATTTTTTCCCAAATAAATCAAGTCTAAATTGTTCATGTGATAGGTACACATGTTTACAAGTTAATCTACATATTTAAAAAATATTCCGCATTAGACCCAAATTAGTGTTTAACAATTGATGGTTAGGTTGACAAAAGATTTGATTAATACAATACTATACTTTGAAGACTCAATTAGAACATTTTGAAATTTAAAGACCCATTTAAAATCATGGGGATAGTTTGAGGACGTTAAGTGGAATTAAACCTTACTTACAAATTTAATAAGATCATAAGAGATGACATCATGTTTGATGCGAGAAGAAGATAGAAAAAAAGATCATCACATTTTAACCCCTAAAAGATGAAAGAAGGATTAATAAAAAAAATTAGCAAAGAAAAATAGATGCTTTGGAGAATCTTTAATCAAATTGTAGAGCAAGATCTAAGCTGTGGATTAATCATTTTATTTATAGAAAGATTAGTGGGTAATTTAGCAAATTAAATTAATCATAGATATATGCATCCCCCCATGTGCTTCCTCCATAATTTGTAATCAAGCAAATTAATTAATTGAGTTGCTAACAAGGGTTTGCTAGGAATAATTTAGCCGATAAAGTCAAGCTCAAGTGGTTGATTTAACAAATACATAAATTGGGATTCTTTGGGTCATTGTTTAATTAATTAAATCTTAATAAAGCTAAATTCAAATGTTAATCTATTACGTAAAAAAGTCTCCTCAAGAAGGTACTCGATTATCAAGGCTCCTTCTATAAAGAATGGTTTTAGTGAAAAGAAAGCAATATTATATGATTAATCTTTACCAAGCACATTTGAAACATTGCTTTTGGTTTAAGTTCCTTCAATTTATATCCAAATGTATTGCTCCATATTTATGATTAATAAATTTTAACCATTTAATATTTAATAATATTAGTTACAAATATATACTCATATTCAAAACTATTTGTTGAGAGCTAGTATCTGTTTGGAGTGTCTATACTCGGTTTTAGTTTCAGATTTTTGTCTCCCTATTTCGAGGAGATCCCAAAGAGATTCATAAAGTTTTGATGGGAACACTTAGTTCCACCAAGAAAATGTTGTATCATTTAGACTTTTTAAGAGTAAGGGTTCAAACCCTATCGACGCCAAATGATGAACATTTCTTTGGTGGACTTAAGCACTCCCACCAAAACTCTATAAATCCCTTTTGACTCTCCTCGAAATAGGGAGATAAAAATCCAAGACCAAAATTAAATATAGACCTCTAAAAACGATACTTCTATGGTTAAGAAAATAAGACACTCTAAAATAACACTCCCTTCAATACTATATTTTTTTTAAAAATAAAGTAACATAATCTATGATTACAAGATAGGCAACACTAGGAGTCTTACCTAAAGCTAAAAAAAGTTACCAACATCACATGTAATAATTTTTATGAAAATCCACATGGGATGAAAGTGGGTGATTAAAGTAAGTGTCCCCCTCGTGTGGTGGTGGGATCATTGTCCATGAATTTGATGAATGATGATCTTTTTTTTTAATTTTATTTTTTTGGGTTGCTTTTGATGATCAACTATGAACCAATAGGCAGCTAGAAGATAGGCAGGGTAACTAAAAGGGGGAGGGGGGTTTCTCAATATTTATTTGTGGTTAAAGTTTTAAGAGAGAAGCCCCATGCTTTTCTTTTACGAGTGTAGAGACTCGAGCATGCGTGCGTGCATACATTTGACAATATGGAATCAAGGGTGGATTCGATTTTATTTATCTAAATATCTTTATTAATATTATTTTTATTAAGTGTTACGACTCAATCAAATATTAATTCAATTGGATAATAATAATATTTTTATTAATATTAAATTTTTTTATTAAATTTAGTGTCATTCATCAATCTAGCATAACTCAGTTGGATAATGATGAAAATATCTTTATTTTACAAAGTAAATTATGTTATTCTGAGGACATTTTTATCATTTAATATCTTATACATAATATGATTTAGACTAAACTACAAAAATAGTCATTTTTGTTTGCCTCGGATTATATTTTAGTCACTTATGTTTGAAATGTTACGTTTTAGTCACTTACATTTATTGTTTTGTTATGAAGTGGTCATTCTACCGTTAAACTGCTTTACCTCCCTAACGATAGTCCTACGTGGCTATTCAAATGGGTTTTAAATGCTAACTTAGATATCCAGTTGCTGAGATGAAAAATGTTTTTAATTAAATAAATTTAATTTGAACTGCCACGTAGGACATCCAAGTTGGGATTTAAAACCCATTTAGATTGTCATGTAGGACCGCCATTAGGGAGGTAACAGAGCTTAACGGTAGAGTGACCACTTCTAACAAAAGAATAGCGTAAGTGACTAAAACGTAACATTTCAAACACAAGTGACTAAAATGTAATCTGAGGCAAACAAAAGTGACTAATTTTATAGTTTATGCTATGATTTAAACCTAAACCTTTATAATTTTTAACATTTATACTTCACCACTCAACAAAGCCTCATTTATTATTTATGCCTATTTTTAAAAAATATATTTATTACATAAATCTGTTTTTCACCCACATTGTAAATGTATCATAATCTAGTATTATATAATGTTATTCATCGTTAATGTATCATCATTTAATCTATTGATTTATAGCTTTAGTGCATCAAATATAGGATATTTTATTTAGATGATGATAGAAACAACTTTTCTTCATAATTAATTTTTTGAATATTAGCAAATATATTAGTATTTTTTTTACTTGATTGGTGGGGTTTAGACAAATATCAAGAACAGAAAAAGCTTGGTTCATATTATGAGATTGAAGCAAGGAAGTTGTTAGACATATGACTGAATTATTCCACAATTCCCCACTCTTTGAGTCATATATCAAAGGGGAGCCATTGTTGCCACTAAAATGATCCTAAATCATTCATAACTCAACACATGTTTTTTTTTTCATTGTCCCAAGTCATGTCATGTTAGCCAAACATTAGTGCTATCAATGTCAGATTAGAAAGTTTAAATTGAAAGGATAAATTTTGTATACTAATTATGTTTTGGTGTTGTCATTATTCAATTTTAATTATGAAAAGTGAAACATATTATTGAATAATGTGATAAATTTGGACTATGCATCATCTAAATTAGAAATTCAACACTCTCTTCCTATCTTGAGGTGATAGAGTTTACCCAATATGTCATGATAACTTTATAAACACAATCTTAAAAATCTTTTATTAATGGTTGAAATTAGACATGAAGTCTACACTAAATTCATTTGTCATTAGTTTTAATCATTTAATGGAGGTCCATCAATTAATCTACAATCACTTTGAGAATTTAGTTACTATTTCATACAATGATAACTAGTGGCAGAGCAAAGGGCTAGTAGGGCTCTGGTCCCTTAAAAGGAAAAATTTTCATTTAAGTCTTTTTATAGTTTATAAAACTTAAAATTAGTAATGGTAAAATTATACTTTGGTTCCCAAAATGATAAAAAATTGATTTAATCCTTTAAATTTTATAAATATATAGACTATTAAAATGGTGATATTGCATTTTTTTACTATCATAAAAATATACAATTTAATTCTGTCTACTCAAAAAAATTTTCTAGCCCTACCATTGGTGATAATAATCTTATAATTAAAGTTAAAAGATTATATATTTATCTTCTTTCTTCAACATTTAATATTTTTAATTTTTACTATATTATAAAGAGGTATGTATCATCATTCTAATTTTCATTTATACTTATGGATTATTTTTCAATACATGATTGTTGCTTCATCATAGAGAAAGTGAAAGCTAAGAGTTTCTGGCCTCCAACTTTCCACCAGGTTTTAGTTTATAATGACTGCATTGGTATACAAGGTGCTTTAGTAGCCTTAAAAAAAACCCGTTATACCTAAATGTTCTGCAAGTCAACCATACTCTTTATTCGACATCAAATAATGTGTGTTTCATCGAATCTGGAATTTTTGTTCCTAAACCTAGTAAGTAAACGAAAACAAAAATGAACCAATGTTTTATATTTAATATAATAATGTGTGTCATTGGCCGTGTGAGCTGCACGGGAGTGTGTCCCCTGTACCTAGGAAAATTTTTAAAATTTCTTGAAAAATTCTCTTAGTTTCCAATATTAGTCCCGGTTTATTTCTAACATATAAATTGGGCCTCGAGAGTCTATTTAATGGACAATTTGATTGAATATGATTGGTATTAGATATAAATAGTAAATGTCATGAATTAACTGTATTTGTTCCGTAAACTTCGGTAATGCTCTGTAACCCTGTTCCGACGGCGGATATGGGTTAGGGGTGTTACACTACCCATAAATGTAGAGTTCCTTTAAAGATATTTATTAGGGTTAGGTTTATGGTAAATGGTAAAAATTCAAATTAAAAATAACTCGATACTAGGTGTCAAGCTTCATTAAACACATTTATTAGGGTTGGGTTTTTCAAATGGTTAAAATAATAATTAAAAAGCAACTCTAACAATGAAAAAAGAAAACTATATCCAAGTAGAAAAATGGTTCATGTATACATGTATAAAAGCTCCATTGAGGTTTAGGGTATAGAGCTTTATTACATCTAACAAAATGACAGAACCCCAATATTTGGAATGGCAACCAAAAGGAATTTACTTGGATTTTGCAGGATGCTTAAAAATATTTCCTCAATCAATTCAATATAGGGTTTGATATTGGTCCAACTAGAATGGGCATCATGAAGTAGAGTGGCGAGTGAGAGTGATGAGTATCCACCACCTCAAAGATGAGTTTGGATGTGACTCCTACACACTTAGAACCGGCATGTGGGGAGCCCTCTGTACTCCAACTACTAAACATCCACCCCCCTTTTTCGACATATACGCCCTATGTATTTCTGTACTAACACAACATTACTCCAATTGAGGCCCAGGTTTTAGAAGCATTAGGCCTCAACTCAATCACTATTATTATTATTATTATTATTATTATTATTATTATTATTTAGGTTATGTTTGATAGATTGAAAAATTAAGTGTCAAAAAATTAAGTATTAAAAATTAAGTATTGAATTTAAGTTATAAAGTATGTTTGTTATTTTATTTAAAATTAAATACTAAATATAATTAAATTGTTAGGTAAAAGATAATAAAATATTAAATGAAATAGGATAAAATAAAATAAAAAAATGCATTAAATTTATTCTCCATTAAGTGATAAGTAAGTGCCTTATCTATTTATCATTTTCTTTAAGCTATCAAATATATATTTTTATCTAATTCTAATTCCATTTAGTATCCTAAATGCTGCAGGAGTCATTTTTAAATCTTACATTTGTGTTGAAACATTTTAATAATATTATAAATATTTCAATAGTTAGAAGTGAAATATTATTATTAATTATAAAATTATATTTAGTGGATTAAAGGTGATTAAAATAGTTTTAACTATTTAAATATATATTTATTAATTATTCAAAAAAATATATTTATTAAATAATTTTATTTATTTTTAAAATATGCAATCATCCAAATAGATACCCAAAAGATCTTAGTTATGTCTTTATTAAGATGCATAAAAACTCTTATAAATGGAGATTACATTTATTTATAAGATAAACTAAAAATTCAAAAATAAAAATTTCTCTCCCATCTATGATTCTTAAATTGTTCTTACTGCACAGAATTTTTTTTATATTAATTGATATTCTTATAGTTATTTAACTTCAATTTATCCTCGAAGTTCATTTCATTTGATTGTATCTCCTAAATATACAACAAGAGCAAATAAAACTTTAAAAAATAACTTGATATAAATCTTGGAACATTATCCCATTGATTGGTTTTCAGCATTATTTGTGTTCCATTTATGTGTTTGAGACTTCCTCGTCAATAATTCAAACATGTCAACATGAACAAAAAAACACAAGATATAGGTCTGATTCTTTGGATGCTACTAGGTGTGATTTGACTTTCAAAAATGGATAAATTTATAATAATAAAAGATAATTCTGATAAATAAATATATTTAAAGAATTTTTTTAAGATTAAAAAATCTTATTTATAAAAGTATTAATGTATTATATTTGAATAACATGTAAAACTAATCCCAATACCCATATTCTCATCGAACCCTGCATAACATAGATATCAAATACCCTGCTTGCTTGCCAGCAATATTTGCAGCAATCACCTTCTAATTCAGTACCTTGAATGGCTTCTTACCCTGCATTTTTTATACCAACATTAAATCAGCCTCCAAGCATCATTCAGAGAAAAGTCTTCTGCCAAGCATTTTACCTGGGTGAGCCGGACTTTGAACGAGAATGTGAGCGAGAGTAAGAGCGGGACCTAGATCGTGAACGTAAGCGAGAAACATATCTTTGACTACGACTCCTACTAGAACTTCTACTTCGTCGATGTCTTCTGCAGTAAACAAATTATTCACCTCATAAATAGGATACATTATATGAGAGCACCGTGACAAAATTCTTTGCCTTCAACAATATGGAGTGAGCACAAAAATATATTCCAGGATATATACCTTGGAGGAGAACGACTATTGCTCCTACTGCGACTGCGGCTTCGGTACCTTTGACGACTTAATCGGCTTGTTTCTTCAAGTTTTTCCAGTCTTTGGCGCTCCTGCTCTCGTTTCTTAGCCATTTCCGCAGCAGTGTCCTTCTTAACTATAGAGGCACTCAGCTCATCAAATCATAAATAAAACACAAGAAACAATGTGATAGGACAAGCAGAAACCCAATTGTACAAACTACAAACTGCCTCTTTTTATCTCAACAGTAAGAAAAAAAAAAGTAAATTCCTTTATAACTCCAATGGAGCATGACAGGATATCATTGAACCAACAGCTGCATAAAATAAATATCATTTATATCATACTTTGCTTGTTTAACTGTTTGCTCATAATCCTTTTTAGTCGCTCCTGTGGAGTTTCTTTCTTTTCAACCTGCCCCTGTTTTGAGGGTCCTCCAGAGGCACTTGCTTTTGTCAACTTGGCTAATGCTGATGTTCCACTAACAGAAAAGAAATAAAATTGTCAAATTCAATGCAACTCAAAAACTATTAACTAAACCTTTGTGGAAAAATGTAATGATAGAAGCAAAAATTTCCGTGATACCTCAATGCTGGTTTTAACACTTCACTCTTTTCTTTGTCAAGAGATACACCAGATGCAGGATCACCATGAAGTGCCTCGAGTATATGACCAGATGATGCCCTGCAGGAGAGGAAAAGCATTAGTTATGGCGATCCTTACGGTTTCATTCAACTGGGAAGCATTCACATATATTCCATTTCAGGAAAAAATATGATCTTCAGAAGGGAAGCTTCCTTCCTATTCCCTTTTTCCAGTTATGCTGATAAACCTAGGGAAGATCTATTTTAAACCGGAAAAGATTGCCTCAGGCAACAAAATGGGGATAAGCTGCAGCAGAGTAAAGGCTGCCAATCTATCTTTGCAAGAATGAAAGGTCAAGTGCTCCGACCGGTTTAAAATGTCAGCCTGAGATGGAGGAGATGATGGTGGAGAAACTCCATCAAGCTTGGGTCCATTTCCGTCACCAGAACCCCCAAACTCTGTAATATACTCTATTTTTTGAGCCTTCGGTTTTCTTCTATGAGAATCATCAGAATAACCTCCACGGGCATGGCGCCTTGAGTATGATGGAGAATATGAACGCGATCTAGATCTTGACCTGAATAGGAAAATCCATATTTTAATTCATTTTATGTGTCTCAAATAATAGCTCCAGGAAAAGCCTAGAACAGGGTATACCTCCTACGTGGATAAGCATCATAGGTTGGACTACGCCTAGATTCCCTGATTTGGCAAAAGAAAGCATTGAAAATTCTATGCATGATGTCAAACCCAATTCTAAAAGTATGTATCAGAGATCTAACAAACTTGGTACCGGTAGGGATCAGTACGGAGTACTCGTGTTCCGGTTATCCGTGCAGCTTCTCTTTCTCTCTCCCTCTCTATTTGAGAAGCTTTTCTCCTTTCTTTGCGACTCAGTTTCCTCTAAAAGATTTCACTTTTGTCATCAACATATGTTAAATAATAAAATTCAACTACAAACAATGCGTCTTTTCCAACTTACAATTGCAGGATCGCCTTTGATTACTTCTTTCTGTCTTTTTTCCTCCTCTTTTGCTTTTTTATCCATATAAACAAGCCAACCATACCTTTTCACTCCAAATCCTTTCGCTATTATTTCCATTCCTTCATCATTACTATCATCACTGTCGAATTCATCATCATCTTCTTCATCCTCCTCTCCTTCATCAGCATCTGAAAAGTAAGCTTCCTCTTTCCCACCATCATAAGAAAATCCAACTTGTGAATAAGAACTTTTATTAGCTGGTTGCGCTGGTTGTGATCTGCCAACATACCAAAAGAGAAAAGAGAAAGAAGTCACATAACAACATACAGCAGTCAGATATATCAAAATAAGTAAAAAGTGGCAAACTTTCCTAAAGGCGGAGATTATAACCCTGATAACCAACAGACCGTAATATATGCATCAAAATCATTAACAAAAAATTATGTATTTCTCCTGCTTAGCAATCAATCAACTATGTATAGCAAAGAATAAGCCCACTAAAGACGTCTCCCAAAAATCATATGAAGAATAAGTTTATAAGTTTCGTCTTCAATAAAGCTAACCAATCTCACATTTGTTTCTGAATAGCATGACACTAAAAGATTTATCCCAACCATAAACATAATTTCATGTCTAAAATTACCCAGAAACCCTAAGCAACACACATCAAAAGTAATTGCAAAGAACCAGAGTTCTCTTGAAACTTAAATAAAAGTCGAACTTTCAAATTTCAAATTTATATGAAATATATTAACTCTACCACTATCATATGCATTACCTGTCTGATTGAAATGGTGTGAGAACTTTCGCCTCCATTTCTAGATTCACATGTTGTAAACCCTCCTCATCCGTAACTGTCGAAAGATAGAAACTTCAGCTCATAAAGCACATTCTGAAACTAAACTTTATTCTTATAACAGACTTTCATCCTTATTATATCTTATATAACAATGGTAACAATAATGCATTTAACACAAACAAAGAACACTTGAAAAATAAAGAACATCAATTCAGGGAATTAAAAAAGAAGTACCGACATCCTCTACGCCGATGCTTAATTAAATCCCGATAACGCTCAAAATTAACAAGTTCTTCTAATTCTTCCTCTTCTTCAGACTTTTCTAGATTCCTAAAATTCCGAGTTCTTGGTTCCCGAATAAAATCAAGTAGAGCTCGGCCATCAAATCTATAATGTAAACAAATGCATTATTTTCCATAAATTAAAAAAAAAGATCTAATAAATGTAACAAAAAAGGGGAAAAGGAAAAGAGAAATCAAACTACCTATCAATCAAAACGTCTTGTTTTCCATTCCAAGGAATCCTGGAAATATATGGAGTAAAAATTTGAAATATTTAAGAAATATTAGTAAGGTTATTAATAGGAAATTTGATTAAATTACTTACAGGCCTTGCTGGTCTTGAGTGGCGTGATAGAGAGCATCGTCGCGGTAGATACGGCAGCGAGAGCCGATGAGTTGAATGGATTGTTGAGGATCGCCACGTCTTTTGGCTAAGAAAATGGCTCGTCTTTGAGCTCTCTTTCGAGCCGCGTCCATCATGTCGTGGACTTTCCTCTCTGATCGCCGAGCTTCGTGCCACATCTTGGAGGAACAGAATCGGGAGTATCTAAACCCTAAATGAAAGCAAATCGAAGATTATGAGAATTGGAGTGAAATGGAAAAATTAGCGACGATTCTCAAAAATCAATCTCGGCTTTGTTTGGTTTCGCGGAAAATTTAGTTTAGTAGAAAACTGGGTTAAAAACTGGAAAACCCATTTTTTTTGCTTGCTTTAATGGATAAATGGTGTTTTTTTTATTTAAATAAAAAAGGCCCAGATTTTTTAAAAATGAATGGGCTGATAGGCCTCCTCTTTATATTTAGGATAATTATAATTTTTATTTAAATAAATCGATAAATCTCAAAATTACACGCTAATTTTGCTTCAATATATAATGTTATACATTAATTTTGATTTTCTGCAATTATAAATTTGATATTCTGATTTAATTTATTTTTCACAAATCTCTAACATCATTATTGATATAACATCATTTTATGTTTATATATTATATACATAAAATAATTATACTTATCTAATATATATATAATTATATATATTTTTTAAATTGTGTCCAATTGAATCGAAATTAAAATTATAATGGTCCTAATTTGTTGTTTTAATTACTATTCATAGAAGGAAGGATACAAAAAATGTAAAAGATAAACTATATAAATGATCACTCGATTATTAGAATTTTTTTTATTAAATCATTCAATTTTAAAAAATTAAAAAATTATCTTTTTATTTGTATTTTAAATCTAAAATCGTTAAATACTTAATAGTTGGTTAGTTTAGTGTAGTTGTTAAGTAATATTTTTAATACGCATAATTTATGTAGTTGATCCAAATATAAAACATTTTGAGTATAATGGGAGAACTATATTAAACCGAATAATCAAATTACTAACAAATTCCATTAGTTAAGTGCTGCTGACGTGATTAAGATGTTCAATTTTCCAAACAACACAATATCATCAAAACACAATTAAGCCTTGTTGTACATTACGTTTAGGGTTCCAAAAGTGCTTTTACATCTAGAAGGATAACTGATTTTTGGGGTTAAAACTACGGTGAAAAATTGTTTTACACCTAGAAAGATAATTGAATTTTGGGGTCAAAACTACGGTGAAAAATTGTTTTTCTACTTAAATGCAAAAATTTAATTATTTAAAAAATCATTATTTATATTAATTATTTAAAAGTAGATAAAAAATAGATTAATTTATATTTTGTACCATTATATAAATATAATTTGTCATTGTATTAAATTATTTAATATAATTTATTATTATATTTAAGTTTTTAAAATATTTTATCTATCATTAATTTTATAAATACTTTATATTAATTACTTAAAAGGTGTTCAAAATTTATACTTTATGTACCATTATATTAAGATATTAAAATATCATATAATTTAATTAATTTTTAATTTTTTACGTGTTGAGTTTTAACTTAATTGACATGAGCAATGCTATCAATATAAAAATACATGGATTCAAATGCAGTGGAGCATAACTCCTATTTATGATAACTAGCACTTAATAAGAGGTTACTGAGAAGTAGTTGGTCAAGATAATTTGCGGCGGACATTGACATGAGAACATGCCAGGAAAGTCCTGGAAGTAGTTCCTAAACATAATTTGTGGTGGACATTGGTATGAGAACATGCCAGGAAAGTCCTAGAGTTGACCCGAAATGAGTAATTTTAGCTTACCCTTTTCTGCAAATCAAACGAATGGGAGATTCAGTTTCCATTTTCAAGGAGAAATACAAAGATTTTTAGTCATTTGAGGCATGTCTGCTAAGATTTTTGCTTTTGTTTTGCTGTTGATACTGTCATCAAAGTGTAGTGGGATAAGAGATGGAGATGATCAGAAAGATACAGAGGATGATTCATGTTTGATGAGTTGTAACACAGCCTCAGATGCACACCATATCCAGTTAAAATTCAACCATTCGCCTGGGAATGTTACACCCATAGATCTATATGGTAAAATGTTTTATAATATTTGTTTTTGAATTATGATCGAACTTTAATAATGTTAGAATTGATGTATGAATCTGACAAGGAGAAATGTGTTGTGTTGTTGATAATACTGCAGATGATTATCAAAATTATGTTGCCATAAAAAATTTGACTTCACACAGGTTACCGATTCTATGTACCGTCACAAGTTATGAAACCGCTTTCTCTGCGGAAATCAATGCGTTTACCAGGAGAGCCAAGGCAAACGTACTTTGTGCGCTGCCTGCAATAGATAAAGCAACAATGGGAAACGAATCTTCGACGAGTTACATGTCTCGTCATATGTACGAAATTGCTCGCGAGATTGCCAGTCTAATCGGCGACTACCTATGGTTGAAGCCTGGGACGACTGTTTACGAGGAATCTGATAGAATTAGTGATTTAGACATAGTCACTTTCAACTTGAACAGCCGTAATCCAACGCCGAATACAGGTGGGATCATTCAAATGGCTGCAACTTTATCATTTTCGACATCCAAGCCAGTTCACTATTATACAGAGATAAGCATTGCCGTACCAGTAAGATCGATTCCCATGCAGTTTCTTAACATAAGCCAGGACGAGAAGAACCATAATGAAGCACAAATAACAGGGTTTTGGACTGATCTTTTTAAAGAAGCTGTTGCAGTGATGCCAATCAATACCACTTATAAATTGGTTCCTTTCTACGGTTCTGATGATCAATTGTTTAAGGCACTTGTTCGCAGGGTTAGTTTGTGACTTTATTCCTTATATTTCCTACAAATTATCAAGCATCAGTTGACTGACTGAAATTTCCAAATCCTCTTTTATGTATTGAAGACTTTTGATGCAGCCATTGGCTTAACAGTAATGACCAGAAAAGGGTCCGAGCTCTTAGAATTCTCATATCCATATTTCGAAGTAGGCCCGATGCTAGTGATGAAGGAAAAGCCTGAACCGAACCAAGTTTTTTCATTCATGATGCCTTTCACCAACGAGATGTGGTGTACTTTGGCAGCTATGACGATGTTCAATGCTTTTGTTATTTGGTTAGTTGAGTCTAGAACTGGTCATGAATCTGTTGGAGCTATCTTCTGGTTCCCTTTGGCAACCCTCTTCTATGGAGGGCATAGTAAGATTTATGTTAACTTCAAGCATTTCACCTCGTTATTGAGCATGTTCTATATGGACTACATTAATTTTTTTTGTAATGCAGGGGAATCACCGAGGAGCAATTTAACATATTTTGTGTTGGCCCCATGGTTGGTCCTGATCCTGGTTGTTTCTTCAACCTATACACAAAGCTTTACTTCCATGATAACAAGCTCAGACACCGAGTCATCATCTTGCTTAGATATAGAAGATCTCAAGAAAACAAATGCTATTGTGGGTTGTGATATGGAAGATTCAATTATGTTGCAGCATTTAGTGGAGTACATTGGGTTCCAAAGAAAGAACATCAAGCACATTGCTCAATCTTCAATCGATGATTATGCTAAAGCTCTATCAACTGGAAAAATAAAGGCTGCATTCTTCTGGGCGCCTTATTCGGGTCTTTTCCTTGCAAAATACTGCAAAGGTTTCAGATCTTGGGGACCCAACCATAATCTACGTGGTTCTTCAGTTGTAATAAAAACCATACTCTTCAATTTTAACTCTATTAAGCTATTGTTCAAGCTTTGAGGGATGTCATATGTTCATTTCTACAGATTTTTCCAAGGGATTCTCCTTTTGCTCCATACATGTCAGAGGCCATGGTGCGATTATGTGGGAGTGGAAAATTCAAGCGAATGAAGGATGATTTACAATCATTTCCTGAGTGTTCGAGTTCAACAATTGATGTCACCATGAAACGGGGAATAGGACCTGGGCCCTTCTCAGGCTTATTTATTTTATCAGGCACGGCATCTGCAGTTGCAATATTGATCACGGTTATTCGACCGATGAGAAGACGCTGGGAAAGGTTGGTTCAAGGAATGTTGATGGGTAGAGGACTTTGGGTATGGCTGACTACTCTGTTTTCTCGAGACCAAAGGGGAAATCAGCTCCAAGTTCAACTAGCAAGGATTAGTTTCACGTCCCAAACACAACTTACCAGCTCCTAGCATCATGGGTGTAAATGCAGGTCGACGATGTATTTAGTTTATTATATATATCATGCCGATGAAAACAATTATGTTAGAAACCTATAAGGAACGATCACGGAAAAATCAAAATATGTTTGAAATGGTAAAATTTAGCTTGAGTTCAAATATATAAAAATATAAAAAAAATAATTTACTTCATAGTTGAGTATAAAAATATAAGGAATGATGGGTGCCTTCGATCGCCTTGTCCAGGCATTGAAGGCCCTGTTTTTGTACATCAGCATCTCATCTCATTTCATTTATGTTCTCATTTAAACATTCAATTCCACATAATTTATTTTGTTTACTTTTCATCACTACTACTTTAATTAAATTCACGCACTATACATTCAATCATTATCATCTATTAAATTAAATCTTTGAAATATAAAAAAGGGTAGTACAAATACTCACCTTTTTTTCATAAGAGCTTCCTTGTCTTTGCTTCTCTTGTATTATTTTCTCACTTTCATGCCTTTTTTTTTCAACTGTCATTAATTCTATTTTCTCATTGACTACTTCTAAGATGGTCATAGTATCTCTACATCATTTCTCCTTTTGGGTGACTATGAAAAATTCCAAGAAATTTAAGAGAAAAGTGAGGTTTTATGACAAGGGACTAAATTTTAAAGAAATGAAAGCCCCATAATAAACATCTTTCAATAAAATATTACAATAAAATATTACAAAGAAAAGTGGGGTTTTATGATAATGGACCAAATTTTTAAAGAATTTGAGAGAAAATGGGAGGTTTTATGAAAAGTGGCTCATATATATAAGTGACGTTAGAAGCATGAAGACCTTTCTTCATGTTTCCATGCAAATATCTTTCAATAAAATATTACAATTTAATATAAAATATCTTATAATAAATTAATAATAAAATATTCTTCCAATCATATTTCTTCATATTTCAACATAGCCTTAACACAATTACTAGGAGCTTTCCAATGAAGAGAGTAAGACAATTAGGGGTGGTCAACAATGTGAAAACATGCCAAGAAAAGTACAACCGTTGATCCAAAATTCAATTTTCAAGGAGAAATAGGAACAACAACTATACTCAGAGGTATGTTGGAAGAAACGAGTAGCATCTTTGCCAAGCTTTTTGCATTTGCTTTGTTATTATTATTACTGTCATCAAAATGTAACACTGTTGGAGATGCACACCAAATCCAACTACAATTCAACCATTCGCATGGGAAAGTTAAACCCATAGATATCGAAGGTAAAGTGATTCAAAAACATTTGATGTAATCTCCTTGTTTCATGATCGATAATTAAGTAGCTGTTGTTTATAATATTGCAGATCATTATCAGAATTACGTGGCCATAAAAAATCTAACATCACACAGGTTGCCAATTCTATGTACTGTCACAAATTATGAAACTACATTCTCTGCAGAAACCAATGTCTTTACGAGGAGAATCAAGGCCAACGTACTTTGTGCGCTGCCTGCAAAAGGTAAAGCAACAACGGGAAACGAATCTTCAACCAGTTACACGTCTCGACATAAGTATGGAATTGCTAGCGAACTTGCTAGTCTGATCGGCGGCTACTCGTGGTTAAAGCCTGAAACGGTTGTCTATGGGCAGTGTGACAGAATTAGTGACTTAGACATTGTTGCTTTTGATTTGAACAGCTGCAATCCAACGCCAAATGCAGGAGGGATCGTTGAAATGGCTGCAACTTTATCGTTTTCGACATCCAAGCCGGTTCACTATTATACAGAGTTAGGCATTTCTGCTCCAGTAAGATCGAATCTCAGCGAGTTTGTTAGCATAAGCCCTGACGAGAAGAACCACAAGAATACACAATTAACAGGGTTTTGGATTGATACTTTTAAGAAAGCTACTGCAATAATGGCAACAAACACCAAAAGGAAAAAAAAATGTTTCGACTTTGTAGTGCTTCTATTGATGAATCGCTTAATGAAGTTTCAGGCAAGGTTAATTTTTGTTCCTTATAATCTCTTCCCTTTGCTTTACAATTTTGAATATCTGAATCTTGAAGCTTACAGTAAAGTAAGTAGCTATAATTAAATATCTGTTGACTGGCTGAAATTGCAATTTTTTTTTTTTATGTATTGAAGGATTATGATGCAGCCATTGGCTTACCAGTAATTAGGGATTACCAAAGAATGGTGACAGACCAGATTTATGTAGGACTATCATCTCCATATTTTGAAAAAGGCTCAGATCAATTGAGGAAGGAAGACCTTGAACTGAACCAAGTTTTTTCATTCATGATGCCTTTCACCAACGTGATGTGGTCTACTTTGTCAGCTATGACGGTCTTCAATGTTTTTGTTATTTGGTTAGTTGAATCTACAACTAGTCATGAATCTGGTAGTTTGCCTTTCGGACAAGTTGGAGCTATTTTGTGGTTCCCTATAGCAATTCTCTTCTATGGAGGGCATAGTAAGATAAATCTATGGTGGTTCCCCTAGTTTCTGAGCACGTTCTATAAGGATACCACTTACAGATAAACTATTTATATTGCAGGAGAATCACCGAGGAACAACTTAACATATTTCGTGTTGGCCCCGTGGTTCATACTGATCCTGGTTGTTTCCTCAACCTACACACAAAGCTTTACTTCCATGATAACAAGCTCAGACACCGAGGCATCACCATGTTGGTTAGATATAAAAAATCTTAAGAAAACAAATGCCATTGTGGGTTGTGATATGAAACATTCAATTATGTTCCAGTATTTAGTGAAGGTCATTGGGTTCCAAAAAAAGAATATCAAGCACATTGCTCAATCTTCATTTGATGATTATGCAAAGGCTCTATCAACTGGAAATATAAAGGCAGCATTCTTTTGGACGCCTGATGATCGCTTTTTTCTTGCAAAATACTGCAAAAGTTTCGGAAACCCAAACTGTAATCGACACGGTTCTTCCATTGTAATAAAATCATTCTCTTTCAGTTCTGGTTATGTTAATTTGTTGTTAAAGGTTTTAGGCTTGTCTTTTGACCATTTTTGGGTCTCTTATTTTACTTGCATTACAGGTATTTCAACGGGGTTCTTCGTTTGTTAATGAGATGCTAGAGGCTGTGCTGGGATTCAAGCAGATGAAGGAAGAAGATTTAGATATGCTATCTCTTTCAGATTGTTCGAGTTCAACTAGTGATGGCACCATGAAACGAGGCATAGGACCCGGACCTTTCTCAGGTTTGTTTATTTTATCAGGATCGACATCTACAATTGCATTGTTAATCACGGTCTTTCGACTGTTGAGACGTGGTTGGGAGAGGTTGGTTCAAGGAATGTTGATGGATAGAGGAATTTGGGTTTGGCTGTCAACTCTGTTTTGTCGAAGCCAGAGGGGAAATCAGCTCCAACTTCAGCTAGTAAGGATTTAAATAGATGAATTTTCGATTTTTTATTGTGATTATAGACTTTAATGGATACTCCTCGTTAATGCCAAAAATACACAAAGCATTCAATCTATATTATTATAGATACTTAAAATTTTCTTATAGATAATTAAACCCTAAAAATATAGTATGTTGTTAATAAATTGATATGATGAAGCTCAAATGATATTTGTTAAATCCGTAATATACTAAGTCTATCAAAAACAATAAATTAATATGAAAATATATTTGAATCTATTAATTTATTAATAATTTTAAGTATTATAATTTTAATCTTTTAAATCAATACAAAGATTATAATGGAGGTAACTCATTTATTAAGATGGATTAATAGAAAAATTATGTTAAGACTAGAGGTGATCATGGGTTGGGATATCCGGCCAGGCCCGACGGCCCGCCTGAAAAATGAGAGGATTCGGGTAAAAATATAGGCCTGAAATATGGGTTTGGGCAAAAAAACTAAGACCCGTTTAGAAAACAGGCCGGGCCTCGGGTAAAACTTTTTTGGCCCGGCCCTAATTATATATTAAATATTTATTTTTTATTTTTAATCAAATATATATTTTATATATATTAAATATATATTCAATATGGACCGGGCTTAGACAAATTTTTAAGCCCATATTTTGGGCCGGGCCCGGGCCTAGAAAATAGACTTAAATTTTTGTTTGGCCCGGCTTAAATCCGGCCCGACTCATGATCACCTCTAGTTAAGACTATAAACACCAATCATCAATTAAAAATTGAATCATAATTTATTTGATAATTGAAGTTAGAAAAACTTCAAAATCAATCCTTTTTAGTTTGAGATATTTCATCATGGTGGTTCCATGTGATGTCTAAATTCAACATTCTTTTTTGACGTGATTAAGAGAAGAGAAACGATTCAAATATAACTAGGTAAGATGCTCATTTTTCCACACAACATAGCCCTACGTAATTACTAGGAGGTTTCAATAGTGGAAGTTCAAAGAGAGAACTTGTGGACTAAATTGTCCTACCATTAATGACCCAAAGCAAAAGGAGATTCAGTTTCGATTTTCAAGGAGAAATGGAAAGATTTTCTACCCATCAGAGAATGCAGATGCAGGAGGAAACCTTTTGGCAATGATATTGGAATTCAACCATCCGTATGGGAACGTTACACCCATAGATATATATGCAGTAGCGTATAGGGGGACTGGCAGATTCCAGCTTCCTAAATGAGAAAATTTTAAAATTTTAAATTAGTAAATATAAAATTATATTTTAACCCTATAAAAATGATAAAAATTTAATTTAATCATTTAAAAATTATAAAAATAATAAACTATTAAAATTTAATTTTGACCCCCTAAAAATATTTTTTAGCTTGGTCATGTATTGAAGTTTAGTTATGTTAGAATTGATGTATAATCTGACTGTTGTTGATAATACTGCAGATTATGAGGCCTTCAAGAATCTGAATTCACGCAGGTTGCCAATTCTATGTACTGTCACAAGTTATGAAATTGTAGAAATCAATGTGTTTACCAGGAGAGCCAAGGTGACCGTAATTTGTGCTCTGCCTGCAAGAGCTGAAGCAACAGCGGTAAATGAATCATCAACAAGTTGCATGTCTCCTCATATGCATGAAATTGTTTACCAAATGATTAGTGTAATCGGCTATTATCGGGAGTTAGAGCCTGGAATGCTTGTCTACGAGAAGTCTGACAGTGTGTGATTTAGATATTGTCATTTTCGACTTGAAAAGCCGCCCTCCAACGCAAAATGCAGGTGTGTTAAAGTATGTAAATGAAAGGTTGTTAGTCTATTACAGAGTCTTGTGTATTGTTAGTGGATTAGTTAGCAGCAGTTAGTCATTCTTTGTCAGTATATAAGTTCCATAATGAATATAACGTAATTCAGTCTTTCAGTCTTTCAGTATTTCCTTTCATTTCAGTATTTCTTTCTTTTATTCAATGTTATAGAGTTACTTACATGGTATCAGTCGCCGTGATTCTAGAGACCTGATTCTCGTTTTGCTTTCATGACTACCACCGCCTCTCCTGACTCTGCCTCTGTCGTGTCCGGCGTTCACTGGAGCTCGGATCGTCCAATCCTTCCCTCGCCATGACACTGTTAAATTTATGGATAACAAAGCAATGTTGAACTTCCCCATATCATGAAACCACATGCCCCCAATAAATTTAGGCTCACATAAAGTCGACCACTAAAATAAGTAAATTTACAAAAATTAACCTGTTGGCTCGAGAAATGTTCGTATTCCTGAATGATGGATCAAAACAGAGCACCACTTCTCATAGCCTCACCAAAGGCTATGTTGTCATCAGCAAATAAAATGTGCGTAAGACTAGGACTTACAACTCTTCTCAGTGCCTGTCAAACCTATTTAATTTACTCAAATATCTATTGTACATTATCTCTAATAGTATTTTTTTAGAAATCTTCTTTTGGAAATATATATCAATACTTTTATATTGAAACTTATAAATGAATAAATATTTTTATTTAATATCTTAAAATAATTATTAAAAATTATAAATATATGCAAAGATAATATCTATTATAAAACTTTAATATAACCTCAAATTTTTATTTTTTTTATATGTGGCTTATATTTTTTATATTTAAAAAATTTGAAGAATTTATATTGTGAAATTGTATGATGATAAGCTGCCGACATAAACTCTTCTACCACATTCAAACATGACATGTAAAGGATCGGCGAGTAGAATATATATGCTGTGAAAATTTATTGATGCAGTGGGGTATGCCCATGCCCCATGGGATGCCTTGTGGTTTAAGTCAATAGCTTAGAAAGGCTTGTTCTGACCGGCAACCAATAACTTAACCAAAAATAAGGATTGGTTTTATGTAAATTATGTTAATGAAATTCATGAAAATAATTATGTAAATTATGGAATTAAAAATAAATTAATTTAATTACTTCATTCGGTAGGTTGATGAGGGAATATATAAAGATATATAAGGTGTTACTTTTGTATTAAGAATTAAATTGTGTTTTGTGTCATTTATTTAGAAAAAATAAGTAAATTAGTCATTACACGTTAGATTAAAGAGTAAATTGGTCTATCAGTAAAAATTTTCATTTATTTTTACTGTTAAAAATTGGTCATGATACGTTAGCATGATGTACGTGTGACACATCACGTGTAACTGTCTGAATATTTCGTCAATCATTCTAACTTTTAACAGTGAAAATAGATAAAATTTTTAATAAAAAGAACTCATTTTTATCTACCATATAAAAATTAAATTATCTATTTTTCAAATGGAAAACATAACTTCTAATACTTGTTCTACTTTTACATGGACGACGCTGGAATTGTCACAGTGTTCAAATTGGGTTATATCTTATAAAGGAAACTTCGTGGAGAAACTCAGCTAGAAATTTCAAGTGGCTGAAGCTGACCATATGCTATATATATATAAATATATATATTATTTAAAAAATTTAATAAATTTAATGAAATTAATTAATTAATGTAAAGAGGAGGAAAGAAAATTGGTTAAATTATAATATTAGTCTTTGTATTTTATGAAAGTTGTAGATTTAATTTCTATAATTTAATTTGATCAAAACTAATCTCTGTCTTTTTAAAATTTAAAATTTTAGAGCTAACCCGAACTATAGCAATTAATACTATTCAGTTAAATTCAATTGCTAATCTTATACAATGTATATAAATTTATATTTAGAAATCAATGTGTCCATGGACAATAAGAATGATTAATATTCTTGTCGCGAGTGCTTTCCAAATAGGCAAGCATATAGCAATAAAATGTGAACTATTTTTATACCCAAACCCCATAATTAAAAGATAAGAACCACAATCACACGTCATTATTCAATTTTATAATTAATCGTCATATGCAAGTGATATAGAGCTAACTTCAAATTAAAATAGAAGTTCCTTAGACCTCGCCTTGATTGTATGCTGATTTCAACATTAATTTAAAAATATAATATAAGGAAACAAATAGTAGTATAATTTACGATTACCAACCTTCTAAGAAACAATTAAACCTTTATTTAAAAGCAAAATAAATAAGGGAAAAGAATAAAGATAGACCAACCAATCCCAAGTCTCCTCAGCGTCAACCCCTGACCCACCACCGCCACCGCCACCATATAACCCATCTCATCCTTCGCTTGTAAACCAATATCCCAAAATCAACACCCGCCATTGAGCTCCCCACCCCGGCGGGCGAGGTTCCTCCGGACCTCCTCGGGGGAGCTGCTGTTTCCATGTCTAATTTTATTAACCCGCCACCACTTCCACCACCGCGAGCAAATAAACTAGAATCAGAGTCACCACAACAACCGCCGATGATGCCGCCTTTATCCCAGCTTTACAAGCAGCGATCGTGGTCGCCGGATATTAACCGTGACGAGGCATGGCTTAGAAGGAAAGGAAACATTGAGAAGAGGAGAAGCAAGAGCGTGACGGATGAAGACCTTGATGAACTCAAGGCTTGTATTGAGTTGGGTTTTGGGTTTGAGTTCGATTCTACCGAGTTGGATCAGCGTTTGTCTAGTACTTTTCCGGCTTTGGGTCTTTACTACGCCGTCAACAAGAACTATAACGACGTCGTTTCCAAGTCTGTGTCGTCTCCTTCAGCTGCTTCCGATTGTGATAGTATCCCTTCCCCTGTTGGCAGTCCCCATGCCATCTTTGACCCTGGTAAGTAATAAATTTTCAATTCAATATTATCTTAAAACTGTTGGAATTATTTCATTTTCATTTTCGTTTTCTGATTTTATTGTTTGATGACCGGTGAAGCTGATCCACCGCAGACGGTGAAGACAAGGCTGAAGCAATGGGCACAAGTGGTTGCTTGTTCGGTGAGGCAAAGCTCACGGTGATGATGATGGTCTTCAAATTAAAAGGATAACCCAGATTTGCTATCAATGTAAACAAAAAATCCAGAACTTTGATTCATTAGAAATTGAAGAAAAGCAGTTGAAAATCGCTATGTTGTATTGAAAAAAAAGGAGCTACTAATGGATTTGACTGTTCTTGCTTTAAGTAGGCAATTTTGAAATGCTCTCATAGTTTTTTTTTTACCCAATTTGACATTTTTAAGGTAATCTTTAAGTAGGCCATTTTGAAATGCTCTCATAGTTTTTTTTTTTTACCCAATTTGACATTTTTAAGGTAATGTAGTTTCTGTCTGAACTCTGAACTATAATGTGTAAAAGGTCAAAAGATGGCGGCAGCTTTTTCACATCTGTTTTTTTCAAATTTTAAGGGCCTTAAACTCTTTGTATTTGATAATGGAATCCATCCGTTGGACAGAAAGTGGATACAGCTTGCTTTCATTCATGGATGACAAATTAATCATTTTCTTACATGAAAAGAAAAGCATTTTGGGGTTTAAAGGAAAAGGGTTTTTATGCTTTTTCCTTAATGCGAGTTCTTTTTAATTATCTTTATCACCAGCTTGAGTAAAAATACATGTAAACGACTCCTTTTAAATAGATATTCAATCAAGCTTATTGATTTCTAACTCGACTTAATTGCATTTCTATTTAAAAGTGTACCAATGTGACGAGGTGAAGATGGATTCATTCGTATCTACAATTAGCAACAGGAATTTCAGGCAACGCCAGCACTGAGCGCCAAAGATTTTAATTAATCATTAATTTGGTACGAGGTTGAATTTATAAACAAACACTCATATCTTAGAAAGCTATAATGAATTACTATTTTCCGTTGGATCTTGATTAGCCTTTAAAATAATTAGAGAGACCTAATTTTATGTGATTTTTATATTCAACATAATGATGTGTTGGTCTTTCAATTTTATAAAAATAAATTATTTTAGTTCTTGTAATTTTTTTTATTTTTTTAGCTCTTGAATTTATATTTTTTTCTATCAAATCACCCTAAAATTGATGAAAAAAATTAACATTTGTTAACTTTACTAACATGATATACAATGTGAATGACATATTAGCATTTAATTAAATTTTAAAAATTTAAAATTATTTCTTATAATTGGTATATTTTTTAAATAATTTAAATAATTTTTAATTTTAAAATTTTTTTTAACTTTTAAAATTTAAAAATTAAATAAATTCTTACCTGTCATCTACGTGATAATCCAATTGTATTCTATGTCAATAAAGTAAAAAACATCAATTTATTTATTTAATTATTTTAATTAAAAAATAAATTTGAACATTAAAAAAGATGAAAAAATATTAAAATAAATTTTTTTATTTATAAAATTGGAATGTGAAATATATAGTTTTTGCATTGAAAGTAAGTGGCTGACACTAATAACTTGTTGCAGCCATGGTTCTAAACTTCAAATCGGATGCAAGAAAAGTTAGAATCCTTGTGACCATGGGAAGAAGATGGATCTGTTCCTCGAGGCTTAACGAAAGTTGGTTCACATAGAAGTGTATGCGATGTAAAAAAGTGTGTTCTAAAATGATCTGACTAATGAAAAGGATATATATGATTTGATGCCTTAAGAGCTGTCTTACTAAAAACAACTAAAAGTTGAGTCATCTTAGGCTTCCCACACATGTATTTGGACGTGATGTGATGGTAGGCCTACTAGCATGTTTAGGTTTACAACGAAGATGAATACCTAATAATTTCATTCTTTATATTTATTGTTGAGTATTACTCCTATTTTAGTAAAATTTGAGAAATAATATTTTACTTAAATTCTATTTATTTGTTTCAATCAAACTCTGATTAGCCTAGATTATTTTATTATTATTTGACCTATGAATTTAGCCTATAAATAAGCTTTTTTTACAACCTTAGAAAATATACCCATCAGATATTAGAACTCATAACACATTTAGAGAATTTTGTATTTACGTTTTGAGGGTTCTTTGTTTTCGGGTTTTCGGGGTTTAGTTTTTATCTTCATTTTTTGTACTCTTTGTTCTTTTGCCATTATAATAAAATTATCTTTGCTCGTGGTTTTTTTATCCTCTTTGGAGGGAATTTTCCACGTTAAATTTGTGTGTTCAATTTCTCAATTTATTCCGCTATTTTTTTTACTTGTTGCTTAATCGGGTTGATCCCAACAAGTGATATCAGAGCTAGTTTAATTTTCATATATCAACCCATTCAGAGATGGTAGCAACAAGGTTTGAAATTGAGAAGTTCGATGGTGAGACAAATTTCAATATGTGGCAAGTTCGGATGATGACAGTTCTAGTTTAAATCGGCTTGAAAAAGGTTGTTTTCGGGAAAAAGCCTGATAATATAAATCAAACAGAATGAGAAGAGCTTGATGAAAAGGTCTTGTCTGCAATCTAGTTGTGCCTTGCGAATACGAAATTGCATGAGGTATTGATGGAGAAGACCTTATCCGCATTGTGGAAAAGGATAGAAAATATTTATGCGACTAAGTCTCTGGCTAACCGTTTAGTGTTGAAACAACGTCTATTTAAGTTTCGCATGAACGAATGTGAGCTTCTTAGAGGTCACATCAGCCAATTCATTACTCTTTTAAATGATTTAAAGAACGTTGAGGTTCATATTGGTTATGAAGATCAGACTATGCTATTATTGTGCTCTTTACCCCATTTATACAAGTCTTTCAAGGAGACCCTGATTTATGGTATAGACAAACTCTCGTTCAAAGATGTGAAGACTCATTTGTTGAGTAGAGACAAACTTGACAATGAGTTTGGTTTGGATAGCAAGGCAAATAGGCAAGCTTCCATTTTGGTAGCATCAAAGAAACGAGACAAAAGGTGTCGCTATTGTAAAAAGTTAGGTCACATCAAAGCAAATTGTTATAAACTGCGAAATAAAAGAGCTGTTGAGAGTAACGAGGAAGATGTAGTTGGTGCTAATTTGGCCGATGAAAACGGTGATGATTTCTTGTTAGTGTCAACGAGCGATAACTCCAAGCTCACGTCCGAGTGGATCCTAGATTCGGGATGTTCTTTCCACATGTGTCCCAATAGAGAATGGTTCTCCACATACAGTTCAGTTCAAGGTGGAGTTGTGCACATGAGAAATGATTCATCTAGTAAGGTAATTGGTATTGGTACTGTTAAAATTAGGATACACGATAGGACGATTAGGACACTCTTAGATGTCAGGTATGTACTTGATTTACGAAAGAATCTTATCTCATTGAGTATTTTAAACTTGAAAGGATGCAGAATCAACATCGAGTCAAGTGACATTAAAGTATCTCGTAGAGCTCTCGTTTTATTAAAAGGTAAAAGAACCGACAGTCTTTATATTCTGGAAGGTTCTACAGTGACTGGTGAAATCGGACATTCTTCGTCCGTTACGGAGTCGAATTTAACTCGTTTAGAGCGGAGGCAACTTGGTCATAGAAGGGAAGAAGGTATGATCGTTTCGTTGAAAAGAGGTTCTTTTTTGGATGCAGGTTTTTAAAAGTTAGGGCACTGTGTTTGTGAAAATCAGACTCGGGTTAATTTTAATTCGGCAGTGTACAAGTCGAAGGCTAGAAGTCTTCCAGTTTCTAAGCACAAATTCGACTCAATTAATTCTCTACATAATTCAAGATAGGCCTGTGGCGGGCTTTGGCAAAGATGGCATTGTGGAAATATGAGTCAAGGTGGAGATTTGTTGAGTATGACTCATATTTCAATCAAATTTGAGAAATAATCTTTCAGTTAAACTCCGTTTATTTGTTTCAATCAAACTCTAATTAGTCTAGATTATTTTATTATTATTTGACCTATGAATTTAGCCTATAAATAGGCTTTTTTACAACCTTAGAAAATACACCCATTAGAGATTAGAACTCATAACACATTTAGAGAATTTTGTGTTTACGTTTTGAGGGTTCTTTGTTTTTGGGTTTTCGAGGTTTAGTTTTTATTTCCATCTTTTGTACTATTCATTCTTTTTCCATTATAATAAAATTATCTTTGCCCGTGGTTTTTTTATCCTTTTTGGAGGGATTTTTCCACGTTAAATTTGTGTGTTTAATTTCTCAATTTATTCCGTTATGTTTTTACTTGTTGCTTAATCGGGTCGATCCCAACATTTATATTTAAAATTTTCAATGAAAAATTAATTTCATACTTCCTCTAAGACTTGAGATGTGATGAGATGAGTTATACACGATATTCACCTTTTAGCTGCAAAACGATTTTCACCCACATGTTTGAAATAAATGTGTTAAGCTCACGAGAGCTTAGTAAGCATATCACAAATTGAATAACACATTAATCACCATCATTATGGACAAGTTTGTTTAAATGAAAACTACAATAAGATACCAATTCAACAAAATACAAGCCACTTACCAATGCCACTTTAACGTTCACTTGCCTTTCAATTCAATTGCTCAATTGTAGACTTAATAGAACACAATAGGATATATGAAAATCTCGATGAGGTGCACCGAAGTGCCACTATTCTTCGCATGAACGTGCGGATGCCATTTTGCACAAAAATGCCACCAACACTTGCACCGTAGTACTACTCTCACTAGTGTGCATAGTCACTTTCCTAATGACATTTCATTTATATCCTACTAGTTCTCATTTTGTCCACTGGGACATTCAAACTATACAATTTTATCACATTTTCTCACCAAAGAAATCAATTTAAAATTTACCATTTTTTACAATTTAGTCATTACCAAATAGAATCAACCAATCATCGACATATATTATGTCAACATTCAACATTTCACTAAATTAATCCATGTCAATATCTAATTCACCTATCTAACTTTTTCACTCTTTGCAAATTAGTCATTTTCTCTAATTTCACTATACATACACTTTTAATGCATTATATTAATACCGTTTTATTTTCAAATAATTTCCAAAATACATCATTTTTTAACAACAAAACATATTTCACGAATGTTACTTAACCAATTTATCATGTTTCTAAATAGGGTTTAAATCAGGTAAAATAAATTCTTGAAATCCTTACAATAAAAATTGCTTGAAATGAAGTACCCCTTCTTTCTTTCTTCACTTGTTTGCTATCTCCTTACCCTTATCACCCACTTGATATTCACTCTTCTTCTCCTTCTCTTTATTACACAGCACATATACAATATTCAATATCAAAACAAAAATCATATATTATTTCCATGCATTAAGATGAAATAAAAATGATGTTCTATGAGCCAATTTATCTTTCTTACCTTAAATCCCTAACTTTTCTTCATTTTTCTTTCTCCTCCTAAAATGGCTATTAACTAGCTTTGCAAGATGATAAGCTTACTATGGAGTTATACTCTTAATTTTGCTAACAATTAAGGAAGAAATGTTTAAGTTTGGGAAAAAGTTGAAAATGGAGGGACTAAAATGAAAGGAAAACAAAACTTGGTAAGGTTAGGGAAAAAGAGACGTGGAAGTGAAGCTTGTGAAATGATGATGATATAACAAAGTGTGACTTTGTCTTTGTTTTTTTTTCTTTTTCTACGTCTTTCCAACAAAATATATTTCATCTCTTTAATTTTTTTAATTATTAAATTTCCAATCATCTCCATACCACTTGTATTATATTTATCTACTTCCAACATCATCCGCTCTTTTTTTTATTATTTTTATCCAATTAATCCAAAAAAATAAATATCTTCAAAAATGATTTAATTTGAAAAATTATAACATAGATGATTAAAAATTTATTGTCGGCACTCAAGTCAATCATGGTATAATGATTGCTTGCTGATTGGGTCAGGGTTTAAAAAATATTCTTTTAGTGCCGTCACAACAATGACCGACACCCGTATGTATTTTTGGTGTACCTTTTTAAAAAATAAAATATTGAACAATCAAATTATTAACTATATGTAACACCCCTAACTTGAATCCGTCGCTGAAATAGGGTTGCGGAGCATTATCGGAGTTTACAAATCAAACAGATAGAAAATGCAAACATTTCTTATCATATAGCATTCATGTCAAAAACCAATCAAAATAATACATATTGTACCTTATACGAGCCCTCGAGGCCCAAATTATGCATTAGAAATAAATCGGGACTAAATCAAAAACTCAAAAAAAAATTTAGAAACATTTAAAATTTTCAACACTGCAGGGGTCACACGGCCGTGTGACTCACGCTGTCAAGAGAAATTCCCGTGTCTCAGGCCGTGTGCACATTCGAATTAGGGACACACGACTGTGTCCCAGCCCATGCCAGTGTCCGTGTGAGTATACTGACTTGGGTCACACAACCAAGCCACATGCTCGTGTGCTAGGCTGTGTGAACATACTGACTTGCAAACCTTTACAAGCTATAAGGGACACACGGCCGTGTTACCTGGCCGTGTGCCACACACGGTTGAGACACACTCCCGTGTCTCTACCCGTGTGAATGAAAATAGGCTATTTTACAAGCCAATTTTCTCACCTAACAAGGCATGTACCTACAGTTAACATTGTGCATATAAACAAGTCATATTATGGCATCCAAAACAAGTAAAAATCAAGCCTTAAACATATAGTATATTCACATACAACCAATATGCCCATAGGCACCTCAAATGACAATTATAAACATATTTAACCATGTAATCCATGTAACCAAGTAATCAACCAACTTTTATGTATAATTGCATTAATATACAACATGTAAATCATTTATCAAAACTTACCATTTGGTATCAATTGTACCACTTATTCAATAGAATCAAATACATATACACTTGCTATAGCATAGTACCAAATCACACCAAGTTATAAAACATACCTCATATGCATATTCAACTACTATTTTACCTTTCATCATTCAACCACAAATCGTTCCACACATCAATATTATAAGGCAAATTATGCACATACCAAAATACCAAAACACAAGCCAAATAAGTGGCTTATCTCAACAAAACACATATAGGCCAGCATTTAGCCAAAATAACCTATACATGCCATTTTAACTGGAATTAATTAACCAAAAGTACCAAAAGAGCCGATAGATAGTGTGATATAGCTCCGACAAGCTTCCAATCCGAACGAGCTTCCAAATTACTATAAAACACGAAAAATAACATAGAGTAAACATTTAAGCTTAGTAAGTTCGTATAATAGAGAATTTAACTTACCATTTTAATCACATTCAAGGTAAGTAAACCCAAAGCATATCTCAACTCAATTTGGCCAAACGTCTAACAGATATATTCATCCACCGTATTAGCCATGCAATTCATATACAAATCGAGAATCATGTATGAGTTCAACAACTATTCAAATTCCATATACCTGTAACATGTATATCATGTATCCATATATCATAAACAAGCCATTTCCATGTAATTCATGTAAATACCTGTACTAATTTGTATTGAACTCATATAAACTCATAACAGAATTATGCCCGTTGAACCATTTAGAATATCGTTGGATACTCGAGTAGCACACACAAGGTGTATTGAACTGTAATCCGTCAATTCCTGTACATGCATGCTCATACGAGCTCTGAATAGGTATGCTTTTACGAGCTATAAACAGTAAGCTCTTCCGAGCTAAATATGGTAAGCTCATGCAAGCTGAATATCGGTAAGCTCTCTTGAGCTAAAAATTGGTAACCCTAATGACATGTCATTTGTATCCTATGTATTCCTAAGGTTCAAACGGGACTCGATAATCGTTGTACGTCTTTGGATTTACGTTGTTTCATAACACAATAAATTGCATACTAACATATATATATTGATTTAATCACAATATAATCACATATTAACATTCAATTTAATCAAAATTATATAGAATACATTTCATATGAACTTACCTGGCTAAATTGTATAAATACCAAGATTTAGGGGCATTTTAGTAATTTTCCATTTTCCTCTATTTTCCACCCGATCTTGATCTAAATTAATAATTTCATTCAATTTATTAATTTAGACAATAAAACAATTCATTTCATGCAATTTAGTCATTTTGACATTTTTACAAAATTACCCCTAAAGTTTTACTTTTATTCAATTTAGTCCCTGATCCCAAAACATGCAAATTAACAATTTTTAATGCAAACCCATGCTAGCCGAACATTAATGGCATTCAATACAGCCCATTTTTGCAATAATTTCACAATAAACCCTTATATTTTTACTATTTCAACAATTTAGTCCCTAATCGAAAAATTCATCAAAAATTACTTAATAGAATACTTTTAAACAAAAATTAATATCTAAAATTCATCATTTAGCATCAAAATCACAAGATTCAACAATGACAACATTCAAAATCTTTAACAGTTTCAAAATCAAAGATACGGGCTAGTTGGACCTAGTTGCAACGATATTAAAAATATAAAAATTATAAGAAATAGGATCGATTATACTCACATGTAAAGGAATAAAGTGAAAAATGAAACCCTTCCATAGCTATGCTGTTCGGTGGAGTGAAGAAGAAGAAATGAAATTAAAGTGTTTTAATTTTACTTTAATTTGTTTTAATTTCACTTTAATTACAAAATTGTCATTGAATTTATATTATTTAATTCATTTTCGACCATTATGCCGACCCACTCATTATTTATGGCTTAATTATCACTTAAGCCCTTCCTCATTTATTAATTAAACCATCTAATCATCTAAATGTATTAATTAACAAGTTTTGCACCTTTTTCAATTTGGTTCTTTTCTCTTAATTAACTATCAAAACGTTAAAATTTCTTAACGAAACTTTAATACCACCTTAATGACACTCCATAAATATTTATAAAAATATTTACGGCTTGATTTATAGAAACAAGGTCCTGATACATCATTTTCTAAAACCACTTGAACTTAATAAATCACTTATATAACATAAATTATCAAATCAAAAGCCTATTTAAAATCACATTTGACTTGTAAATATTAAATAATAATATTTATGAACTTAATCGTCGGATTTGGTGGCCTCGAAACGACTGTTTTGAGCACTACTGAAAAATGGGCTGTTACACTATAATTTCTATTTATGTTTGTAAAATAAAATATTTGAAAATTTTAAAGGACTTATGCAGGAATAAAATAGTAAATTTTGTATTTTATGCGTTATTAAAAACTGAAATTAGCATTGATTTTGTTTTATTGACTATTGGATAATCAATTTAAGTCAATTAAAAATATCAAAATTTCAATTGAAGTTGCCGAATTTGACAACATTTTTTTTCCTTGCCAAATATGCGTAAATAAGAAAAAATGTGATAAATTATTCAGAAAATTTCAAATCATACCGTTTATGGTTCGAGAGATGACTAAAGAGCTTTGCATTCTTATGCCAATGCAATGGTGGAGATTAGCACTTGGAATATATATATATATTAATTTGTATTTGATAAGGAATTTAACATACTTATGGTAACGTTTATATATATATATATGAATATTTGATTGCTGATTGTTAATGACAATCAACATGAATTGGAATTTTGCATCAATTTATATCATTATCATTCATTAATATGGAACATAAACATGAATTATGGTTAATATTTTATAATGTCTTTGCCTCAGAAGCTAGTAACATAATCAAGGATAGCAATTACGGAATTTAGTTTCATTTTAGTAAAGAAAATTCATACGATTTTGAAGTTTTTTAATCACTGAAATATTTAGCATATTTCTAGATAGGACAATAAACTTGCAGACAAGATCGCTAAGACAATAAGGGATAGAAGAACTTGTTTATGGTTGCTAAAGGAGTCTACACGTATATCTTTCGTTTTTGAGTTGTATGTATTTCCACCAAAAAATATTTTTATAATGTCTTTTAATCATATATAATATATCTGCATTATTATTTTTAAATGGTATGATTTAAAATTTTTTAAATTGAAGTTAAAAAACCTTAAACAATTAAGGCTAATTTAAAGTTAAAAAACCTTAAACAATTAAGGCTATTAATTAACTTTTTTAAGGGAAAAAAATTGTACATGGAGATTAAAAACTAATTAATGTCCTTTAAGAGGGTGATAATGGAGAGGGAGAATTTTTTTTTTCATATACAACCCTTTTTACTATTGAAATTATAAAATTGCATTACATTTTTTCTTGCCTTGAACCCATAAAAAATCGGCTAATTTATCAAAAAAAGCCCTTTTTTTCAATATTTATCGAAATGGGCCGATTTTTTAATTATTTACCGGAATGGGTCATTTTTCGCGAAATCGCGGCCACGTCAGCGCGATGTCAGGGTACGTGCCAGGAAATCGCGTCCACGTCAGTGCGATTTGCTGACGTGGACACAAATAGCGCCCTCTAGGACGCGATTTGCTGACGTGGCATGAACAGTTTATGTTTTTTAGCTTGGAAAACTTTGAAAGGCCATAGCTTTTCGCTCGGTTGTCCGATTAAGACGATTTTTTTTGATTTCGAATAACTTTTCGAGATCTACGCGCTGACAAACTGCTTAGAGATGAATAGGGACTAATTTGTAAAGTATAATTTGTTAGTTACGAGTATAGGGACTAAAGTGTAATTATTTCAAAATTAGCATGAAATTTTTGTATTTAAGAATATTTGAATGTTATGGAAGGATGAAATTGAATTTGAATTGAAAAATGAAGCTTAGATTTGAAAATATGACTATTTAGGTTTTAGGGACTAAATTGAATAAAATGGAAAATTTTAGGGAACTTCTCAAAAGTGGAATGAGCTGACTTATATCTATAATAGGATGATATAAGACAATTCTGTAAAAAAGGATCCGGTGTTTACTTCAAATAAGTAAGGAAAATAATGATTTGAATGTTTCAAAATTCAATTTTAAACTGAAAAAATCGAAATTTAGGGGTAAAAAAGGATCTTTTTTGATGAAAACTTCGGCAAACCGCCTTTGGCGGTTTGTCAGTGCGTAGATCTCGAAAATTTATTCGAAATAAAAAAAATCGTCTCAATCGGACAACCGAGCGAAAAGTTATGGCCTTTCAAAGTTTTCCAAACTTAAAAACATAAACTGTTCATCCACGTCAGCAAATCGCGTCCTCGTAGGCGTGATTTGTGTCCAAGTAAGCAAATCGCGCTAACATGGATGCGATGTCCTGACACGTACCCTGACATCGCGCTGACGTGGATGCGATTTCGCGGAAAATGGACCATTTCGGTAAATAATTAAAAAACCGGCCCATTTCGGTAAATATTTAAAAAAAGGGCTTTTTTTGGTCATTTGCCCTAAAAAATCATTAATTGAATTTATTAATGCAATTTCATATACAACTTTTTTTTCTCTGTTAAAATCATAAATGTCAAACCCTTCATTTTTCTTCATCTTCTTCGTCTCTTATTTTCTTGAGTGTTGAATTTTTTTCATCATCTTTTTCTCTTATTTTCTTTTCCTATTAAGTACTATAATAAGTAAATTAAATTTGAAAGTATTTTTTTCCTTCTCAAATATTCAGTATTTCTTTATTGATATTGTGTTAATTTCTTCAAATTTCTCTTCTCATGCAACTGAAAGTTTAGAAGTCACATTGTTCAAGGCTTGAAGAAGAACCAAACGATCATTGGTCTCGGTAACCATAACACGTTGAAAAAAAAATTAAAAATTACACTGGTGATTGTGGAGAGAAGGAAAAAAAAAAATCCTGCCACAGGTGCCGATCACCATGGTGCCAACACCAAAAAATACCGAAAAAAATTTAAAATTTTTTTGTGCTGGCCACTTAGACGCCGACACCTAATAAAAAATATTTTTTTGAACCGGAAAATTCCTATATTTTTCAAAAAAGTACACAAAAAATACATACGGATGTCGACTATTGCATTGTCGACACTAAAAACATTTTTTTAAACCTTGACCCAATTATCAGGCAATCATTACACTGTGATTGACTTGAGTGCCGACCATCAGGATATCGACACCGCCCAACATTATAGATTTTAGGTCATTTACGTCATAGTCTTTCAAGTTGGATCATTTTCGTAAATATTAAATTTTTTTTATATTAGTTGGGTAAAAAAGCTGCTCCTTTTTGTATTTTAATGGATAAATTACACTCCAAGTTCTTGTTTTTTTTTTTCTTATTTCTAATTTTTACACTACAACCCAACACTTCCCACACTTTTATAATTTAGTTCATTCCTTAAATTAATTTCCCTAAATTCAAAATTTTTTAATTTCTTATAATATTCTAATTATATTCCCCATTAATATTAAAAATTCTATTTTATCTATTCCAGAGTATCAACTTGAATTGACACTGATCACATCTCGAAAAATGTCAAGGATGTTACATGTAATATGTCCATCTTTTAAACAATGTATCAAATATAATTTTTTAAATATTTTATAATTACATTAAATGCTATTTTAATTATTTAATTATTAAATTATTTTGTATTTTTTAATTATTTTTGATAATAATTACTTACATAAATTATATTAAATAAACATATTTTATTAAATAACAAAAATTTAATAAGGCTCGTCTGCTTCTTGGAATGTCGAAGGCTCTTAGACAATCTCCTTGAATCCTCAGGCCACGAAGCAGGATCACGAACTCTTCCATCGCCCTTTTTGCGTTCCTCAAAATATATTCGAGAAGTCGTATTATTTTCCACTTTATCAAGGAATTCGTATTCCAGGACATGCTTTCTAATTTAGTAATCGAACTTGAATCCATCTCTCTTTCCTAAGAGGCAAATGCAATGCAATGCAATCATAATCAAAACACAACAAGAGGGGTTAGTACAAAACATAAGCAAGCACAGAAAACAAAAGTACCTAATCAGGTAGATACTAGGAGTTTGGAGTGGCTCTACCTAGGTTAAGTTCCTAAGTCTACTATATGAGGGTTGGCTCTAAAAGAAGGGTACCCGAACCAACGGATTCCTCGATCCTCACCCATTATAGGCTCATACGGATCGAGTTCGGTTCAGGGGAATACATTTCCCTATGGCCATGCGGAGATGAAAATCTCACGAAGACATAGGTACGGATGTATCCCGAAAGCGATTCATTATCCCATGCGGAGGTGAAAACCTCACGAAGGCGTAATTTCTCACTCCCACCTAAAAAGGTGTGACCAACGGTCATGCAATGTAATGTGCAGAAATATACATCTAAACGCAGTAATTATAAACAAGATGATGAAGACTGAAATAAATACGAATGAAATGCAATGAAAGGATCGTAAATTTAAACCAAAATTTCAAATTTCGGCAAAAAGACAAAAAATAATCAACTCGTGGCTTAACTCTCGTGTTATGCCTTCCCCAGCGGAGTCGCCAAGCTGTTGACGCCATTTTTTGGATGAAAAGGGGTCGACTTGGTTTTTTTGAAAATGAAAACGAAAATGGGAGTCGCCACCAATCTTTTTTGATGAGGTGTGATCGGGTCACCTCGAAGAATGATTATTTTTAATAAACGGTTTAGATTTATTAAGACAACGCTTTTGGTCTACGAAATTCAAAAAAATGGGTTCGAGAGTCGGTTACGCACGAGGAAGGATTAGCACCATCGATGCGCCCAAAATTGGTACCTAGTTGATTACTTAATGTCTTGGTGTCGAAAATTAAAAACTCAAAAAGAATTTAAAAATACGATCCCTCTTTACATTGCGTTATTTTAAAAATGACTCGAATAAATCAAAATGAAAAATGCCTTCTTATCTCGAATTAACAAGATATCACATCCAGTAAGTTAGGACACAACACCTCGTATTTTTTGAGAGTAAGCTTGCCTTTTATTTTGTATTTAAACCGCATGCGTTTTAATTTTAAAAAGGATATTCAGTTATTTAGAATCAACACGAGAAAAATCGAAGCTCAGTGAGTTAGAGCACGATTTTCTCAAATTTTCTAAATACATAATATTGCCTTTATTTTCAAAATTTTATGTGTTTGGAAATTTAAAAGGATATTTTTGCTATTCGGGTTTAACGAAAAAATCGAGACTCAGTAAGTTAGGGTACAATCTTTTCTTAATTCCCGAGATTGTTTAAAACTTGAGTTTAAAAAGATTCGTGTATTTAGATTTATTATGAAAATCGAAACCCAGTAAGTTAGGGTACAACCTTCTCGAATCTAAATACGAGATTTGGTTTTATTTAAAAACCATATTAAATAAAATTAACTTAACACAAAATGGTAGGAATAAATGCAATATTAACATGTATAACACAATGATAATGATAATACAAGTAAAACTAATATAAGCAATAATCAAAAAGAAATCAAATACATAAAATAACAAATCCAGTATATGAGATAATTAAAGCAGTTCCTAAAAATAATAATGAATACATGAATAAATAAATAAATAAATATCAAATAGTATAACAATACAAATAGTAGGAAATAAAATGTTCATGTATATATATAAACATATTTAAGTTATAAATCATAAAGTAAGTGAATGTATATATGTATATAAAAAGTTATTGAATACATAAAATATAAAGAGTATATACAAA
This sequence comes from Gossypium hirsutum, assembly GCF_007990345.1. Taxonomy (NCBI): domain Eukaryota; kingdom Viridiplantae; phylum Streptophyta; class Magnoliopsida; order Malvales; family Malvaceae; genus Gossypium; species Gossypium hirsutum. The sequence continues at coordinate 2,322,727 of NC_053439.1, read as the reverse complement.
ATACATATTTTAGAAGTATAAAGGATATATAAATATATATATATTTATGCAAATAAAAGAGAATACATGTAAGAATGTATATATGCATGTAAATACATACATTTATAAACTATAGTATATATAAAAAAATAAACGTACATATGGGCACATATATACATATATATATATAGAAGCAATTATATTAGTATAATAATAGTAATAATAATAATAATAATAATAATAATAATAATAATAATAATAATTAACTTAAATAATAAAAGTGCTAAAATGCGGACTAAATCGAAATAAAAAATGAAAAGGACTAAATTGTGACATTCGCCGAAAGAGGGGGACCAAAAAGGTAAATAGACCATAGCCCCAAAAGGCAGTGCTGCAGTGGACCAAAATGAAACCAAAATAAATCTCTGGGGCTAAATTAAAAATAAAAGAAAATAACAAAAAAGGGGCAAATTGCAATGTGCTTCAAAAGCGGAAGGACCGCGCACGTAAATAACCCACCCGCACAAAAAAACGCGGACCCTGGGTCGCGGGTTGGGTCGACGAGCGGGTTATAGGGCTAAAACGGCGCCGTTTTAAATGCTATAAAAACAAAAAAACCCCTAAATCTCATTCTAATCTGCTTAAAAAAATAAGAAATAAAAAAAACAAAAACTCTCCACCTCCCCCCCAACCATCCGAACGATCGCCTTCTTCGGCCTCCGCTGCGGCACCCCGTGGCCGACGGTCAACGCCGAGAAAGAAAGGCCCTTTAGCCCTCGTTGCGGAGTCCTTGAGAGCCAAGCTCTCTCAACCCGCGAGAAAGAGGGGAATCCTCAACCCCTTTCGGATCCGAATCGGAGACGGAGGAGAAGCCCTCCGACGGCGAAACCGTGGCGTTTCCCGGTGAGTCCCTTTTTATTTATTTTATTACTAATATTCTAAAAAGAAGTAGATAAAACAAAAGAAAAAAAGATCTTCTAAACAGAATGATAGAGAAAAAGAAGGGAAAACCTTCTCTGTTTTCTGCTTTGTATTTCTTTCTTTTAATGTTTTTTTTTCCAAAAATCGGGACTCTCGATTACAGTGATGAAGCCCCCTATTTCATTTTACAATATTCGGCTTTATAGCCAAAGAAAGCTAAATTTTTTCTGTCTAGTCTTGTCTGCTTCTGCTTTTCTTCTTGCGTGTTTGCAGGTGACCGTACGGCGGTGGCAGGAGGCGTCAGACGCACATGGTAGCAGGTGGCGCGGTGCTGGAGAGGCAGGGAAACCCTAGGGTTTTCTTTTTTGCTGAAGTTTGTTTATGTTTTGGGCCGTTTGGGCCATTGGTCTCTTTTTTTAAATTTTGGGCTAGGTTAATAATTTTGGGTTTGTTTGGGTTAGTTGGGCCTAGTGTATCTGTTTTGCTGGTATGGGCCCGGGCAAAATGGGCTTGTACAATTATTATTTTTAAATGGTATGATTTAAAATTTTTTAAATTGAAGTTAAAAAACCTTAAACAATTAAGGCTATTAATTAACTTTTTTAAGGGAAAAAAATTGTATATGGAGATTAAAAACTAATTAATGTCCTTTAAGAGGGTGATAATGGAGGGGGGGAATTTTTTTTTTCATATACAACCCTTTTTACTATTGAAATTATAAAACTGCATTACATTTTTTCTTGCCTTGAAACCATAAAAAATCATTAATTGAATTTATTAATGCAATTTCATATACAACTTTTTTTTTTCTCTGTTAAAATCATAAATGTCAAACCCTTCATTTTTCTTCATCTTCTTCGTCTCTTATTTTCTTGAGTGTTGAATTTTTTTCATCATCTTTTTCTCTTATTTTCTTTTCCTATTAAGTACTATAATAAGTAAATTAAATTTGAAAGTATTTTTTTTCCTTCTCAAATATTTAGTATTTCTTTATTGATATTGTGTTAATTTCTTCAAATTTTTCTTCTCATGCAACTGAAAGTTTAGAAGTCACTTTGTTCAAGGCTTGAAGAAGAACCAAACGATCATTGGTCTTCGGTAACCATAACATGTTGAAAAAAAATTAAAAATTACACTGGTGATGGTGGAGAGAAGGCAAAAAAAAAAATCCAGCCACAGATGCCGATCACCATGGTGCCAACACCAAAAAATACCGAAAAAAATTTAATTTTTTTTGTGCCGGCCACTTAGACGCCGACACCTAATAAAAAATATTTTTTTGAACCGGAAAATTCCTATATTTTTCAAAAAAGTACACAAAAAATACATACGGATGTCGACTATTGCATTGTCGACACTAAAAACATTTTTTTAAACCTTGACCCAATTATTAGGCAATCATTACACTGTGATTGACTCGAGTGCCGACCATCGGGATATCGACACCGCCCAACATTGTAGATTTTAGGTCATTTACGTCATAGTCTTTCAAGTTAGATCATTTTCGTAAATATTAAATTTTTTTTATATTAGTTGGGTAAAAAAGCTGCTCCTTTTTGTATTTTAATGGATAAATTACACTCCAAGTTCTTGGTTTTTTTTTCTTATTTCTAATTTTTACACTACAACCCAACACTTCCCACACTTTTATAATTTAGTTCATTCCTTAAATTAATTTCCCTAAATTCAAAATTTTTTAATTTCTTATAATATTCTAATTATATTCCCCATTAATATTAAAAATTCTATTTTATCTATTCCAGAGTATCAACTTGAATTGACACTGATCACATCTCGAAAAATGTCAAGGATGTTACATGTAATATGTCCATCTTTTAAACAATGTATCAAATATAATTTTTTAAATATTTTATAATTACATTAAATTCTATTTTAATTATTTAATTATTAAATTATTTTGTATTTTTTAATTATTTTTGATAATAATTACTTACATAAATTATATTAAATAAACATTTTATTAAATAACAAAAATTTAAACACATGTTGCACGCTAACTTCTGATTCTTGAACTTGTGAAGTTTTGTTGAATGGTTTGGAGGTGACCCTTTTATATAATGTCATTCATTCAAATGAAAGAGTGTTCATCTTACTTCATATTAATTTAATTAATAATAATATAAATTTTTATTATTTTTCTCTTAATTAACTAGCAAAAAATAATTATAATATAACAAATTCTAAATCAACCCAAATAAAATCAAACCCTAAAAATATATTATTTAAATTTAAAATGGCTACATATTCTTTTTAGAAAATTCAAAGCAAAAATCCAAGAAAAAAAAGATTATTTTCCGTCTAAATCAACCCAAATAAAATCCAACCCTCTAAATAAATGATTTAAAATTAAAATACGTATATATATATTATAGAAAATTCAAAGCAAAAAACCAAGCAATAGGAGAAAAAAACAACTTTATTTTTATAAATCATCCCAAATAAAATCCTACCTTTTAAATACATAATTTAAATTTAAAATAATTATATAGTTTTAAAAGAATTAAAGCAAAAGGAGAAAAAACAAAATACAAATTTTATTATTATTACTATTTTGATATAATAATAGGAGTTCTCTTTCATTTTGTGGTTTGAATTTACTCTTATTTGGGTCGGGATGATATTCAAGTAAAATTCTCCCTACAATATCGATTCTAAAATTCGAGTTTAGTCCAAATACCCGAATAAAAAATTTATTTTCACTTCTTTCGATCATTTGTTTGTATTATTTTTCTTTTAATTTGTGGAACATGTAATAGCATGGAGGCTGAACAATCCTTGCTAAACTTATTTTTTTAATCATCTGTTATCATTTTTAAGCTAAATACGTAATACGAAGCTTAAATTTCTACAATACATTGCATCTTTCATGATTCATACTATAGACGCAAAATGATTGAAACTTATTCTCCCTCGCTACTCCTGCTCCTGTCCATGAACACATATCTTAATTAACCACAATGGTGTTAGATCAATGGCAGCAGCAAATAAAACAAAATGAAGCTTCACCGAGCATAAGCTCAGAAAACAACAAGCAAAAACAATGAAACAAAATTGAAAGACTAAGAACAGCAAGTAACCGATGAAGCAAATCAATTTTTCATTGAAACTTTGAAATATAAGATGTTGCAAAAATAGTATGACAGTTACCTAAATGTAACTGCTCCCATCAATTTTAGCAAGTTGCAAAACAAAATAATACAAATTAAAGAGCTGAATAATTCAGCCATTACATCTATCAAATTCAAATCCTAACAACTCTAAGGTCTAGTTACATTCAAGCTTTGATAGCCTTACAAAATAATCAAAAGTAAACAAAAGAACCAAGTTGCTTCTGGTCCTGCTCGAATTCTGGTCTGCTACAGCTGCTGGTCTGCTTCTTGGCCTATTGTTGCATTGCAGTCCATGTTCAACACTCCTCCTTGGACTGTAGGCAACAAACACCAACTGATTCTCTAAGAGATTCAAACCTCATTGTACCAAGAGGCTTTGTCAAAATATCAGCCAATTAGTCTTGTGAGCTACAATGTGCAAGACTTACATCCTTTGATTGCACTGCCTCTCGAACAAAATAGAATTTGAGTTTAAAATGTTTTGTTTTACCATGAAAAACAACATTTTTGGAGATAACTATTGCTGATTGATTATCAACCATAATCTCAGTAGGCTCAAATTGTTCCTCATTCAAATCACACAACAATTTTCTAAGCCAAATAGCCTGGCTTACTGCTCCAGCTGCTGCTATGTACTCTACCTCAGCAATTGATTGAGCAACTGTTTGTTGCTTTTTAAAGCTCCAACAGAAAGCTCCTGAACCAAGTGTAAAAAGGTAGCCCGAGGTACTCCTCATATCATCAATCAAACCTCCCCAGTCACTGTCTGAATAGCCAGTCAATTTTAGCTTACTCCCTGACTTGAACATCATTCCAAACTTCAAGGTTCCTTTGACATACCTGAGGATTCTCTTTGCTGTCTTTAAATGTGATGTATTGCAGCTATGCATGAAACGAGATAACAGACTCACAGAATGCATAAGATCAGGCCTTGTTGCTGTTAAGTACAGCAAACATCCAATTAGACTCCTATACTCCCTTTCATCCACTTTTTCTTCATTTCCATAGCTGCTTAATTTCTGTCCTGTGACTAGAGGTGTACTCACTGGTTTGCAATTTTCCATGTGGAATTTAGTGAGTATCTTCAGGGCAAATGCATGTTGACTGATGAAAATACCCTGACCAATCTGACTCACCTCCATACCTAGGAAATAACTCATAATTCCCAAATCTGTCATATCAAACATGACTTGCATTTTCTCATTGAACTCTTGAATCAGCTCAATTTTGCTTCCAGTAACCAACAAATCATCCACATATATTGACAATATCAACAGTGTCTCATCTTTGGACTTCTTCACAAACAAAGTTGGTTCACTCAAGCTCTTTTCAAAGTTGAGTTTAGACAGATACTCATCAATTCTGTCATACCAGGCTCGAGGAGCCTGTTTCAAACCCACTTGACACCAATGACCTTCTTCTGTTCAGGTCTGTCCACTAGATCCCAAGTGTCATTCTTGTGGATCATATTGATTTCAGCCTCCATAGCTTTCTTCCAACTCTTGCTTCTAGCTGCCTCTTCATAGCTTGAGGGTTCAGCAATGGCTACATTGCATCTCTAGTAGATATCAGCAATGGACCTGGTCCCTCTCACAGGAGCATCATTAACATTGGCATTACTGACTTCACTTTCTGCCAATTCCAGGTTGCTATCACCTTTCTCTTCTTCAAACTGACTTGTATCTGAACCGTCAAAGTTCCAAAACCTTGTTTCATCAAATTTAACATCCCTACTTACCAAAATCTTCTTGGTCGAGGGATTAAATATTCTGTAGCCCTTCTTACAGCTACTATAGCCAACAAATATGCCAGCAATTGACCTCTTCTCAAGTTTGGTCCTTCTTTCTGCTGGTACAAGTACATAACATATGCAGCCAAACAATTTTAAGTGTGAGACAACATGTTTGAGACAATACCATGCTTCAAAAGGGGTCTTGTCCTTTACAGCATATGTTGGCAGCCTATTGAGCAAGTATACTGAAGTATTGACACCTTCAGCCCAAAAGATACCAGGAAGCTTGCTTTGGAACTACAAACACCTGGTCATGTTCATCACTGTCCTGTTCTTCCTCTCACTCACTCCATTTTACTGAGGAGTGTACACTGTAGTCAGCTGATGCTGGATTCCAGCCTGCTCACATAGCTTCTGGAATCTTTAAGACAAGTATTCTGAACCATTGTCTGTCCTTAAGGCCTTAATCTTGCAGCCTACTTAATTTTCTGCCCAAGCCTTAAACTTTGCAAACATTTCAAACACCTCTGACTTTTGTTTCATAAAGTAAACCCAGCAAAATCTGGTCAGATCATCGATAAACAATATAAAGTACTTACTGCCATTCAATGAAGGTGTCTTTATTGGTCCACAGACATCTGAGTGCACCAGCTCAAGTCTGTCTCGAGCCCTCTAGGCCTGGTTAGCTGAAAAGGGCAACCTAGCCTGTTTACAAAGCTGACACACCTCACAAACTGATTCACTTGCATTAACCTTCACCATGTCCTCTGTCATGCTCATTTTGTGTAGCAAATCGAGTGACTTGAGATTAACATGGCCAAACCTCTTGTGCCAAAGATCAGTATTGTCAACTGAGCTTGTATAGGCACTTTTCTCAAGCTGACTCACATCCATCATGAAGCATTTGTCTGCCATAGGTGCTGAGACTATCTCCCTACCATGAGCATCACTTATAACACAAGAATCATTCTTGAAAACTAGAGAATAACCTTTCTTGACTAACTAACCTACACTAAGTAGATTCTGATCAATTTCAGGCACATAAAGCACATCTGAGATAACTTTGTTACCTGATCCAGTGTTGATCAAACATTACCTCTGCCCTTTGCTTCAATTAAGTTGCCATTGCCTATCTCGACTTTCGAGACATAGTCCTTGTTAAGATCCTTGAACAGGCTCTCATCAATAGCTATGTGGTGTGAGCAACCACTGTCTACAAGCCAACTACATTTGCTGTTGACTGCAAAACATGAAGCAGTGAACACATGCTCCTTTTGAGCTTGCATATCCTCAGCAGTCTTGGCTTGTACTGGCTGAGCTTGAGCCTTCTCATGATTTCTACAAATCTTCTTATGATGGCCATACTACTTACAGCTTTTGCACTGTATGTCTGGTCTGGTCCAGCAAAATTTCTCCAGGTGATTCGTCTTCTTAGAGTGAATGCATGGTGGAAACCTCCTTCTGCCTGCTTCTCTGTTAGCTTCTTTCTTTTCTTTGTCCCTTCTTTCAAACCAAGGTTTCTTAGCTCTCTAATTTGAGCTAGAACCTTCTCTGGCTCTTGCTTGAAAAGCTCTTTCAGGGTTCTCCTCCTGTTTGCTCGAGTGCATAGAGAGAATTAACCAATTCAGACAAGGAAATGGTTGTAAGGTCCCTCGAGTCCTCCAGTGAGGAGATTTTTGATTCAAACCTCTCTGGAAGAGTGGTAATCACCTTCTCAACCACTCTACTGTCACTAAAATCCTCTCCTTGAAGTCTTATGTTATTGACAGTTGCCATAATTCTATCAGAATACTGTTTAATAGTTTCTGACTCCTTCATCTTTAAGTTTTCAAACTCCGTTCTCAGGTTGATGACTTGTTGCTGCCTGGTCTTGTCTGATACCATAAACTCCGCTTTCATCCTGCCCCATGCCTGCTTAGGAGAGTCACAGGCCATAACGCGAGTGAAGATAACATCAGACACACCATTCTGCAGACAGGCCATAGCTTTGTGCTTCTTGGCTCGTTCCTCACCATGTTGTCTGATCTGAGCAATGGTAGGATTTGCTCTTAATGGCGGTGGCTCGACATCACTTTCAACTGCAATCCAGAGGTCAAGTGCTTGGAGATATGTCTTCATCTTGACTACCCAAATGTGGTAGTTGTCTCCAGCAAATACTGGTGGTGGAGGAGGTGCAAAACTCATGCTGCTGAAACTGACTTTGCAAACATGATTCCAAATTGATTTTGAAAACTAAAACTTAAACAGCAGAGGTCCTCAAAGATAGGAGACTCTGATTACCATTTGTTAGATCAATGGCAGCAGCAAATAAAACAAAATGAAGCTTCATCGAGCATAAGCTCAGAAAACAACAAGCAAAAACAATGAAACAAAATTGAAAGACTAAGAATAGCAAGTAACCGATGAAGCAAATCAATTTTTCATTGAAACTTTGAAATATAAGATGTTACAAAAATAGTATGACAGTTACCTAACATATGTAACTGCTCCCATCAGTTTTAGCAAGTTGCAATACAAAATAATACAAATTAAAGAGCTAAATAATTCAGCCATTACATCTATCAAATTCAAATCCTAACAACTCTAAGGTCTAATTACATTCATGCTTTGATAGCCTTACAAAATAATCAAAAGTAAACAAGAACCGAGTTGCTTCTGGTCCTGCTCGAATTCTGGTCTGCTACAGCTGCTGGTCTGCTTCTTGGCCTATTGTTGCATTGCAGTCCATGTTCAACAAATGGTCAATGAACACCACAGGGTTACGGCTCTCAGTTTCTTATATAAGAGGGGGAGCATCCATCTCAACTTTCAAACAGATTCATTGAGTAGATTAGAATGGCAATAGTAGTGTTTCTGGTCTTTCTTCTACCACTCTCCTTGTTCCTGTTCATTCTCCTAAAACATGGCAATTCTAATCGTCTTCCCCCTAGCCCTCCTTCTCTTCCTTTGATTGGTCACTTACATATGCAGCTGTTTGATAACTCAGCCCCTCATATTTTTCTTTGGAAACTCTCTCAAAAGTATGGTTCTCTCGTGTACTTGCGATTTGGGTTGAAACCAATCCTTGTAGTTTCTTCAGCGAAAATGGCTAAAGAGGTTATGAAAACCCATGACCTTGACTTTTGCAGTAGACCTTATCGACGTTGTAGTCATAAATTATCTTATAATGCCTCGGATGTGGCTTTTTCACCATATAATGACTACTGGAGGGAGATGAGGAAAATTTGTGTTGTACATCTCTTTAGCGGAGTGCAACAGTATCGTCCCATCCGAGAAGATGAAGTTGATCGCTTGATTGAAAAAATATCCAAATTATCTGTTGATGCTAAACCTGTCAACTTGAGTGAAGCAATAATGTGCCTTTCCAGTACAATAATTTGTAGAATAGCCTTCGGCAAGAGGTATGACGAAGAAGGAGCCGAAAGAAGCAGATTCCATGATCTGCTTAATGAAAGTCAAGCCATATTATCAAGCTTCAATTTTTCTGACTACTTTCCTTACATGGGTTGGCTCGATAGATTCACTGGATTGCTTAGTCGTCTTGAAAAAACTTTCAAAGAACTTGATACTTTTAATCAACAACTCATTGATGAACATCTGGATCCTAATAGGCTAAAACCCGAACAAGAGGACATACTCGATGTGTTACTACAAACATGGAAGGATCACGACTTTTCATTTGATCTGACTATCGATCAGATAAAAGCTATTCTTATGGTCATTTCACCTTTACTCAACACTTTTATCTTTAATTAACTTTTGAGCTTCACACTTAGTACATATATATAACCCATTGATTTTCTTGCAGAACTTGTTTATAGCTGGAACAGACACATCCGCAGCCACTATAATATGGGTGATGAGCTTCTTAATGAAAAATCCTAAATGTTTGAAGAAAACTCAAGCAGAAGTAAGGAATTTGATTGGAAAAAAAGGTTTTGTAAATGAATATGATACTCGAGATTTGACTTACTTAAAAGCTGTGATAAAAGAAACATTTAGATTGCAACCAATAGCTCCATTGTTAGTGCCACGAGAAACACTCCGAAAGTGCAACATCTGGGTACGATATACCTGCCAAAACCTTGGTTTATGTGAACGCGTGGGCAATAGGAAAAGACCCTGAAACTTGGGAAAATCCTGAAGAGTTTTATCCTGAAAGGTTCATTGGTAGTCCCATTGACTACAAAGGGCAACACTTTGAGCTCATTCCATTTGGTGCTGGTAGAAGGGTTTGTCCTGGAATGCTTATGGGAGTTGCAGTAGTGGAACTTGCCCTTGCTAATCTTCTTTACAAGTTCGATTGGGAAATGCCGATTGCGATGACAAAAGAACACATAGACTTTGATGCACTACCTGGTCTCGCTACACACAAAAAAAATGCTCTTATCCTTGTGGCTAGGAAGATTTATGATTAAACAATCCCTGCCTTTGTGATAGTTACTTGTTTACTGCTTGCTTATGAATAAGGTCTTCAGTAACACTGTGGCTTTGATATGCAATATGAAAATCACTTGAAAGAATAAGTTATGAATAAAACTCTCAATTATATATATATATATATGTATATATTCTCTTTTGCAGCAATAAGGGACAACAGGTGCCAATAATCAATTAGAGGTGTGGCCTCAATCAACACAAAGGGTTGTTTAGGTTTCTATTCCAATATAATTTCTTTGATTGACATTGGTGTTAGGGGTGGAGTGAAACTATCTAAAAAAAACCCACTAAAACACTGAAAAATAATAAAATTAAAATAATAATTTCATTGTATTAAAAAGAATTTCATAAAGTCATGTTTAAAAAATTTCTCAATTTACGGATTTTTTTATCAAAATTATACAAACTTTGATCTAATATTAATGTAAGATATACAATTTAATTTTATATAATTATATCCATAAAATTTTGATTTGATTCCGTTTCTATAAATTATTAATACAATTATTGTTATTTAAAATTCATATTTAGTGCCTCCAATAAAATTTACTTAAAAATCATGCAAGGCATAAAGGGCAACAGAGAACACTCAAGACTACCCACATGAATTTACTATATACATCTAATATACAAAAAATCAACCACTCATTTATCAGTTCATTTCATTAAAGCTAAGTTAACATTTAGTATATAAGAGCTGAATTTGCAATATTACCTTTTCTTTTAAATCACCTTTTTCGGTGAAAATAGAGAGTATCATCAAAATTTTAATAATTTTATAAAATTCTTCGAGACAAATAGAATATTAGAATCTAGAATTTAGAAGGGACCTCACGGTATTATAACCTAAGCTAAATCCTTGTCTTGAAGAACGTATAATTAAAATGTAAGGTTAAATAAATTTTTGGGTCTGAACTTAATAACTATTCTCGTATTAAAATTTGAGGTTTTTTTTTTGTTTAAGTTAAGTCTTGAATTTATAAATTTTTTTTATGTTGGGATCTGAATGTTAAGTTAATCTCTAAATTTGGTAATTGTTCTCACATTGAGGTCTGAATTTTTTTTCAAGTTAATCATTGATATTTTCTTGAAACCGTAAAGTTTAAACTCTAATATGAGAACAATTGATACATTTAGAGACAAACTTGAAAAAAAAATATTTAAGCCCTAATGTGGAAACAATATCATAATTCAAGTTACATTATAAAAATAATTATCAAATTTAGAAGCTAATTGAATAAAACAAACTTAATGTAAAAATTGTTGTTAAGTTTTCGTGCGATATAATCGTAAAATATATCATAAAAAATAATAAAACATGTGTTAAAATTTATGTTTGAGAAAACCAATAAAACTTGCAGATAACTTATATGGTCACGTGATAAAAATAAAGAAACAAAGATATGCGTATGTTATAAACCTTTTATGGATATGCTGTATCCAATTAAGATTCCCAATCTTTACATATGAAATTCTAAATCTTTAGTTACATATTTTATGTAATTAATTTGGTTAATTTATGAAAGTGCACCACTAATTTTGCCATATTTATTGAATTTTGTACAGGAATGCAATTTGGGGCTAAACAGAAGAAAAATGAAACAATTGGGCTAGATTGAAAAAAGAAGCAAAGAAGGAGGGCCAAAGAAGAAGTTTTCCAAGATTAATTAGCTGAAATTTTTGAGTTAGTGGGAGAATATTTTGGGATTTATTTTATTATGAGATATTTTTCCTTAATTTCCTATGACTAGTTGGCTCCTAATTTAGTAAATCCTCTAGTATAAATAGAGCTTGTATTGTTCATCATTTCATCAATCAAAAAATATTAAGCTCTTGTCTTTCAATACATTCTCTCTTTTCTCACGTAGTATTGTTGTTTCTTTAGTTTCCTTTCCTTCAATTTTTTCCAGTAGCTAATTACCAAATCAAGCCATTTGTAATTTCTTTTTTTTTTCAATTCTTTTCCAAATAGTCAACCACCCACTTTAATATATTCCAACCCCCATACTCAATCACATCACCCATCTTTTCACCCATTTATCTTAATTAATTTATCAAATACCAACATGTCCCAAACCTTAGCCAACTAAACCCATTTTCAGCTTTAGGCCGAAATTAGCTTCGTCAAAACCCGTGAGTTACGAACCCGAGCCATTTAACTCCTAAAATTTCAGTACTTATTACTTCTCCGGATTAAGAGTGTGATTTTGTCAGCTCATAAAGTCAGATAAACACTAAGTCAAAAAAGACGTCGTTTGATTTAGTGTGGTTAGACGTACAGTTGGAATTCCGAAAAGAACGTTTCCAATCGATTTCCTGTGAACACATTGGCGTGCCAAGTGGAGATTGCTGTTTGGTTCCGTCAAGGGAAGTAGTAACCGGATTTAAATGTCCCACGCGGTTGAGCACATTGGTTCGAGCTAGGCTCTTCTAGAACGCAAAGCTGCTGGAGTTCTAAATCACGAACATTTCGTGGTTGTTCGATCGGTAAGGGTTAGTTATTGGACGTTTCATAACTAATTTACACAAAGAAGAGTTGCTGTCCGAGGCGTCCTTGGTAGCTATAACTAGCTTATTGGAAAAGAGGAGTTCATCCAATTTCGAGGATCAGTTCAAAGACGAGGAAAATTCGTGTCTAAAGCTGAGCTTATTCTAATTAATTTTTCTTAATATTTATTTCACGGTTTTTATTATTCTGTTTTCAACCTTTACTTTTGACGTTATTTTTCTGTTAATTTTAGGTTTTCAAATTTTTATCCCCCTGAACGTCTTGGGCACGACAGCTGCCCCAACATAAATCTGGTCAAGCGAGCAACAATTTACAGTAAACCAGTCTCTGAGGGATCGACCCTACTCCCTATACTGCATAATTTGCAAATTAAGGCGTAGGTTTATATTGGTGGATTCGACACCCATCAGTTTTGGCGCCGTTATCGGGGACTGGCAATACTTATAATTGTTTAAATTATCTTCATGACCAGATCTTCATCCGGAGATCTCGAATACGACCCAGAGATCGAAAAATCAGCACGAGCACGACGAAAAGAAACAGACGCTCTTAAACGTGCAAGTAAATAAGAAGTTGAGCTAGGACAAGGGCTCTTAGAAACCGACATTGAAAAGTTGAGACTAGCAATTCGAGCAGAAGCAATTCGACGTGGAAAATAAGTCGAAGTGGTTGATCCTGAGACCGAACCACTTCCTGCAACAAAAGAAGTAGAAGACAACCTCGGTGAACTAGAAAGGATGGCGAACCGAACCATTCGTCAACTAGCCGCTGCTCCCAACAAGCAAACACTGTTATGCATCAACTATCCAATCGGAGAAACCCCATTCGAGTTGAAGTCAGGCCTGATCCACCTTTTGCCCACTTTTCGAGGCTTGAAGAATGAGAATCCACATACCCACTTGAGAGAATTCCACATGGTCTGCTCAAGCATGAAACCACAAGGAGTAACCGAAGATGAAATTAAACTTCGGGCCTTTTCTTTTTCTTTAGTTGATACAGCAAAAGAATGGTTATTTTACTTACCTCTAGGTTCTATTACAACGTGGGATGACTTATCTCGTGTATTTCTTGATAGATTCTTTCCAGCATCGCGAGCAGCTGAACTTAGGAGAGACATAGTGGGAATTCGCCAAATGGAGAGTGAATCGCTCTACGACTATTAGGAGCGGTACAAAAAACTGTGTGCAAGTTGTCCTCAACACGGTTTGACCGAACAATCACTTCTTCAATATTTCTACGAGGGTTTGCTCCCTATGGAAATGAAAATGATTGACGCTGCTAGTGGAGGGGCGCTCGTCAATATGACTCCTCAAAGGGCAAGAGAACTGATATCCACTATGGCGGCAAATTCTTAATAGTATCGGCCAAATTCAGAACCCACAAGACGGGTTAATGGGGTAAACGTTTCATTCTTAGAAGATAAATTGGATAAGCTCACTAATGTTGTTCAATCTATGCTTACAAAAAAGAAGAATCGGACCCAACTGTGTGGGATATGTACTACGTCTAAACATCAGACGGATTTGTGCCCAATCCTTAACGAAAATTTAACGGCACATGTCAACGCTGTCGGAGGTTTTCCGGGACCTCCACAAAGACGCTATGGTCATTTCTCCAACACCTACAATCTCAGGTGGAAAGATCATCCCAACTTGAATTACGGAGCTAATCCCCGATATAATTCGTCATATCAACCGAGACCTTTGCAACCACCGCAACTGCCACCCAAGCTGAGCACATATCTAGAAGCTATTATGGAAAGACTTGCCGTCGATGCTGTGAAATATCAACAGAGGACAGATGCATCAATTCAGGAGTTAACTAATCAAGTTAGTAAACTCTCGATAGCAGTTAATCGTTTGGAATCTCAAGGTAAATTACCTTCCCAGACAGAGTTGAATCCTTGGCAAAATGCAAGTGCAATAACTCTTCGTAGTGGAAAAGTTCTGGAAACAGTTCCAGACAAAAGTCATGGGCAAGACAACGAACGGAAAAAATAGATCTCTGATCCAAAAGCCAGACCGGAATCAGAAATTCAGAAACCAGTTGTGGTGCCACCTCCTTTTCCAGCGAGACTCGCGAAGGATAAGAAAGAAAAAGGAGGAAAAAGAAATCCTTGAAATGTTCAGGAAAGTGGAGGTGAATATCCCTTTGCTCGACGCCATCAAACAAATCCCTCGTTATGTGAAATTTCTCAAGGAATTGTGCACTAGAAAAAGGAGGTTAATAGGTAATGAAAGAGTTAATGTAGGAGAAAATGTCTCCGCGGTACTACAAAAGAAAGTTCCGCCTAAATACAAGGACCAAGGTATGTTTGCTATTTCTTGTGAGATAGGTAATGTAGGCATTAAGAAAGCCATGTGTGATTTAGGGGCTTCAATTAATGTTATGCCTTATCCTATATATAAGTTGATTAATGCGGGTCCTTTGAAAAAGACAGGAGTAATAATCCAGTTGGCAGACAGGTCAGTCATCTATCCCGAAGGGTTGCTTCAAGACATCCTTGTTAAAGTTAACGAATTAGTTTTCCCTGCATATTTCTACATTATTAATATGGAGGACGATAACTGAACTAATTCGTCTGATATTTTGCTTGGAAGGCCATTCTTAAGTACCGCAAGCGCAAAAATTGATGTTCAAAGTGGAACATTGACAATGGAGTTTGATGGCGAAATCGTGAAATTCAATGTCTACGAAGCCATGAGTCATCCTAACTCATTGTCAAATATTTCCAGCATCGATCGTATAGATTGTTTAACTCAAAATTATTTTGAATATCATGACTTTGATGAGTTGGAAACTGTCCTTTACAGAAGCATTGACATGGATGTATTGAGTCGTCTTGAGGAGTTAGCAGTTATAGAAGATCCGTTGCGATAAATTGTCAAACACTTGGAGACTCAACCATCGTCGACGAGTCGAGGTAACCATCTTGAACTATTACCTTCCCAAGTTAAAATGTTGCCTTTGATTTTGTAGCCACCAACCTTGGAGCTTAAAGCATTACCAGACCACCTCAAGTATGTCTTTTTGGGAGAGAAAGATACCTTACCGGTAATAGTGTCAAACAGACTAACCAAAGACGAGGAGGAAAGTCTAGTTCGAGTTCTGAAGGATTATAAGGAAGCTATTGGTTGGACAATAGCCGACATAAAAGGACTAAATCCGTCCACTTGTATGCACAGAATTTCCATCGAAGATAACACGAAACCAAAGAGAGATGCTCAGAGACGCCTTAATCCACCCATGACGGAGGTAGTAAAGAAGGAGATCCAGAAAATGTTGGATGCTGAAATGATATACCCGATCTCTGACAGTGATTGGGTTAGCCCAGTTCATGTCGTGCCCAAGAAAACTGGCGTGACAGTGGTGCAAAATTCATCAGGAGAGCTAGTTCCTACTCGAGTCCAGAATGGATGGAGGGTTTGCATCGATTACAGAAAGTTGAATGTAGCTACCCGGAAGGACCATTTCCCACTTCCCTTCATCGATCAAATGCTCGAGCGATTAGCTGGTAAGACCCATTATTGTTGTCTCGATGGATATTCAGGATTTTTCCAAATTCCGGTGGCACCAGAAGATCAAGACAAAACAACTTTCATGTGCCCCTTTGGAACGTTTGCGTATAGACGAATGTTGTTTGGACTCTGTAATGCTCTGGCCACCTTTCAGAGATGCATGGTAAGCATATTCTCCGATTACGTCGAGAAAATCATTGAAGTCTTCATGGATGACTTCACGGTGTACGGTAACTCTTTTAATGAATGTTTCGATAATCTTGCTAAGATATTACAAAGATGCCTAGAATTTAATCTTGTTTTAAATTATGAAAAATGTCGCTTCATGGTTGACAAAGGATTAATTTTAGGCCATATAGTTTCCTCAGAATGTATTAAGGTTGATAAAGCAAAAACGGATATTATTAACTCATTACCTTACCCCACATCTGTGAGGGAATTTCGTTCGTTTCTTGGGCATGCAGGATTTTACAGATGATTCATAAATGACTTCTCAAAGATCGCGCAACCGCTTTGCAGTCTGTTACAGAAGGATAAAGAATTTAAATTTGACCAGACTTGTACAGATGCATTTGACATACTGAAGTAGAAATTGGTCTCCGCCCCTATAGTACAACCACCAAATTGGAACTTCCCCTTTGAAATTATGTGTGATGCAAGTGATCGAAGTGTGGGAGCTGTTTTTGGCCAAAGAATAGGGAAAGAGCCTCATGTTATCTACTACGCTTCGAAAACCTTGGATGCTGCCCAAAGCAATTACACAACTACCGAGAAAGAATTATTAGCTGTTGTGTTTACTTTAGATAAATTTATATCTTACCTGTTGGGAACTAAAGTAATTATCTTTTCTGATCATGCAGCTTTGAAGTATTTAATAGGGACGAATGAGGCAAAACCTCGACTGATCAGGTGGATTCTACTTCTGCAAGAATTTGATTTTGAAATTCGAGATAAAAAAGGATACGAAAACTTAGTAGCTGACCATCTGAGTCGATTACCGATTCAAGTAGACGACACACCATTGAAAGACAACTTCCCAGATGAAAACCTATTTTTAGCAAATACGGTTCATCCTTGGTACGCAGATATAGTAAACTATCTTGTCACAGGTACTATACCTTCAGAATTACCAAGGTCTAAAAAAGATAAGATTAAAAAGGACGCTCGATATTACATTTGGGACGATCCTTACCTATGGAAGCATTGCTCCGATCAGGTAATCCGACGGTGTGTAGCAGAAACAGAGGTACAGTCTATCTTAACTTTTTGTCATTCTTATGCATGTGGAGGACACTTTGGACCCAAACGCACCGCACATAAAATTCTAGAGTGTGGACTATTTTGGCCAAATATATTTCGTGATGCCTTCTTATTCTGTAAAACCCATGAAAAATGCCAAAAAGTCGGTAACCTTAGTCGACGAAATGAGATGCCCCTTACTCCTATCCATATTTGTGAAATTTTTAATGTGTGGGGCATCGATTTTATGGGTCTTTTTATTTCTTCTTTCGGTAATTTTATATACTCTTAGCTGTTGATTACGTTTCTAAGTGGATAGAGGAAAAGGCTACTCGCAATGATAATGCTAAGACTGTGGTTGACTCTCTTAAAAGTTCTATCTTTTCCAGGTATGGCACCCCACGAGAATTAATCAGCGACAGGGGAACTCATTTCTGCAATAAACTCGTAAGTGCACTTATGGAAAAATATGGAGTGACTCAACGAATTGCCACTGGCTACCATCCACAAACAAACGGACAAGCTGAAGTGTCAAATCAAGAAATCAAGTCCATACTGGAGAAGACTGTTAAACCTAACAGAAAGGATTGGAGCTTGAGACTAAACAACGCACTTTGGGCTTATAGGACAACTTACAAGGGTCCATAGGCATGTCACCTTATCGACTTATTTTTGGTAAACCGTGCCATCTCCCGGTCGAATTAGAGCTTAAAACATTTTGGGCAGTTAAGCAGTGTAATATGGAGATGGAGACTGCAGGAAGAGCTCGAAAGTTGGACATTTAGGAACTCGAGAAAATTAGAAACGATGCATATGAAAATGCTCGAGTTTATAAAGAAAAGACGAAGGCGTTCCACGATAAGATGATCACTAGGAAGCGGTTTTCAATAGGACAAAAAGTTCTCCTATACGACTCCACCTTAAAAATTTTCGCTGGTAAGCTTCGATCCAAATGGATAGGTCCATTTACTATCACTAATTTATTCTCAAATGGTGCAGTGGAAATTCAAAGTGAAGAAACCCGGAAGTGCTTTAAGGTGAATGGAAAACGATTGAAACCCTTCTACGAGAATTTTCAAACGTACACGATTGAGGAGATTATTCTCAAGGAGCCCGAAAATTGAATAACAGGTCGTCAGCTAACGACGTTAAACATAGCGCTGTTGGGAGGCAACCCAAAATTTCTTTTCCTTTATGCAAATAAAATTTTTGGTAAAATGGAAAATGAAAATGCATGTCGAGGATTAGTTCTGTCTAAGGAAAGACTTGGTACTTAAGTATGTCCATTGTGACTCACCTCTCTTTCCCTGGAACTTACTTGGCACATTCATCACTACTGTTTTACCAAATCTCGTAATCTTGGTTTTTAATAATTTATTTCTCGAGTTTATAGCTTAGCTAATAAATTTGAAAAAAAAAACATTTTAATTTTCCTATTATTATTATTATTATTATTTATTTTTACTATTTTATTTTATTTTCATTTTTATTTTTACAGGAAACATTCCAAGACAAAATTAAATTCCACATGTCAACCCACAAAATTCTTTTTATTTCAGCCAAGGCCCACTTTATCTACGAGACCACCCTCCACGACATTGAAATACATGATGAGTTTCTTTTTTCTCTCTTTCTCCTACTTATCTTTACTTTTATTCTTCAAATTACATTGGGACAATGTAAAATAAGTAGGGGGAGGGAAACAGAAATTGGTTCTAATATGATTATCTGTCATCGCTATTTTTGCATGTTTTTGGTAAAAGGTAAAATTTTTCTTTTGATAAATTGGGATGCTACACTTATGGTTTGACCTATTTAGCTATTTAATTCTTTACACATGGAACTTTTCAATAACTTAGACTTAGTGGGTAAGAAATTTTTAGGAATTATAAGTTTGCTTGACTGCCTACTTTTTATCATAAGTCAAAAAAAAAAAATACTCCTCTGATACGAATGTTAAGAGTGAAAAATTGGGGTTGTACATCGGGCTGAGTAATCGAAACATGGTGCTTGGGTTGTCATCATGTCTCGTGTAAAAAGGTTCGTGTGGCTGCCCAATTTCTTTGCACTCACTCCGCTAACAAGTTATCATGAGTAGGGCGAAATAACCCGCTTAGAGACGTCCGAATTGAGTAACCAGAATATGGTGCTTGGGTTGTCATCATGTCTCGCGTCAAAAAATTCGAAAATGCCCTAAGTACAAAAATAATAAAATGAAAGGTAAGCCTATCAAGCTCTCATAAATTCTGAAATATATTTACTTACTTCTTAGGCTAGGCTATTTGAGATGTTAATGTGCTAGGATTAAATTGTTGAAATGTGCAAACCATGAGGGTCAAGTCCTATTTTGGAGAAAATTTTTCCTTTTGCAGATACATACAAAATGCTCGAGGACTAGCATAAGCTAAGTAGGGGGAATTGATTAAATACTAAAGTTACATATTTTATGTAATTAATTTGGTTAATTTATGAAAGTGCACCACTAATTTTGCCATATTTATTGAATTTTGTGCAGGAATGCAATTTGGGGCTAAATAGAAGAAAAAGGAAAAAATTGGGCTAGATTGAAGAAAGAAGCAAAGAAGGAGGGCCAAAGAAGAATTTTTCCAAGATTAATTAGCTGAAATTTTTGAGTTAGTGGGAGAATATTTTGGGATTTATTTTATTATGAGATATTTTTTCTTAATTTCCTATGACTAGTTGGCTCCTAATTTAGTAAATCCTCTAGTATAAATAGAGCTTGTATTGTTCATCATTTCATCAATCAAAAAATATTAAGCTCTTGTCTTTCAATACATTCTCTCTTTTCTCACGTAGCATTGTTGTTTCTTTAGTTTCCTTTCCTTCAATTTTTTCCAGTAGCTAATCACCAAATCAAGCCATTTGCAATTTCTTTTTTTTTTCAATTCTTTTCCAAATAGTCAACCACCCCACTTTAATATATTCCAACCCCCATACTCAATCACATCACCCATCTTTTCACCCATTTACCTTAATTAATTTATCAAATACCAACATGTCCCAAACCTTAGCCAACTAAACCCATTTTCAGCTTTAGGCCGAAATTAGCCTCGTCAAAACCCGTGAGTTACGAACCCGAGCCATTTAACTCCTAAAATTCCAGTACTTATTACTTATCCGGATTAAGAGTGTTATTTTGTCAGCTCATAAAGTCAGATAAACACTAAGTCAAAAAAGACGTCGTTTGATTTAGTGTGGTTAGACGTACAGTTGGAATTCCGAAAGGAACGTTTCCAATCGGTTTCCTATGAACACATTGGCGTGCCAAGTGGAGATTGGTGTTTGGTTCCGTCAAGGGAAGTAGTAACCGAATTTAAATGTCCCACGCAGTTGAGCACATTGGTTCGAGCTAGGCTCTTCTAGACCGCAAAGCTGCCGGAGTTCTAAATCACGAACGTTTCGTGGTTGTTCGATCGGTAAGGGTTAGTTATTGGACGTTCCATAACTAATTTACACAAGGAAGAGTTAGTGTCTGAGGCATCCTTGGTGGCTATAACTAGCTTATTGGAAAAGAGGAGTTCATCCAATTTCGAGGATCGGTTCAAAGACGAGGAAAATTCGTGTCTAAAGCTGAGCTCATTCTAATTAATTTTTCTTAATATTTATTTCACGGTTTTTATTATTCTGTTTTCAACCTTTACTTTTGACGTTACTTTTCTGTTAATTTCAGGTTTTCAAATTTTTATCCCCCCGAACGTCTTGGGCGCGACAGCTGCCCCGACATAAATCTGGTCAAGCGAGCAACAATTTACAGTAAACCAGTCTCTGAGGGATCGACCCTACTCCCTATACTACATAATTTGCAAATTAAGGCGTATGTTTATATTGGTGGATTCGACACCCATCACTTATTGTTTGCAAATTATTGTGTCCGATTGTCATCTTCAATTGGTTGGAGATTGAAATATATAACCAGGCGGGTTGTAATGTTATAATTTTTCACATTTGGTATATGTGATGTTGAGATTATTTTGGCACATTAGAGCTTACCCAAAATTTGAAAGATTGGACGTTCATTTTACAGATAGTTGCATAGATGATAACATTATAGTATTAGCTAGTAAACGACGTAAGTGGAAGATTACCAAATTCATTTGTTAAAGCCATGCACGCGTCCTTTTCTCTTTCCCACCTTGGGTCTTGGAGAATATTCAAAAAATTCATATCTAAAATTTAATTTGGATATTGGAAATATAGCACATAATTAACTAAAAGTTTTAATTATTATTATTTTTAATATAATCGCAGAGTTCTTCATTCATTTCACTATATGAGATTAATCTTATTTAGACTAAAATGATATTTAAATTCAATTAATTTGAACCATTTTATAAATCAATTATTATTTTTTTGAATCTTTTAAATTTAATACTTTAATCAATTTCTAATCTAATCAGTTTGATTGATTAGACAAATTCAATTATAAAAAACTTTAACACAAACAAAAATGAGTTAGAAGAATGTCGTAGTCATAACAATTACATATATTTTTTCAAATAAACAATATAGAAATTCATAAATTTGTATTATAAATAATTGCATCTCTTTCTTAAGAAAAACATTTATAACCGGGTGGAAATTTTTTATTTTGGATAAAATGAAAATCCTTTTAATTGACGTATATGAAAGAGAGGAAATTAGAGCGAAAAAGAAGAAAAGGAAATATTTATGTCATATTTTTATTATTTTTATATCATTATTGTTTTAATGTATTAATTTTCTTTATATATATTAGCATCACATCACATATATTAGACATAAATATTATATATATTATTAATCGGGTGAAATACTTAAAAATGTTGAATTTTTTTTAAAAAATTATCGGATTAGGCCGATTTTGGAAAAATTATGACATTAGGTCGAAATAAGGAAAGCACTTTTAGCTGGAAGCGTTTTTAGCAGATTTACAGGAAAACACTTTGTAACACCCTAGGCAAATCCCACATCAGCAAAGCACAAGAGAGACCTGGGCTATATAAAGGGGTAGCAACACTTAAGAGGTAAAAGACATTTTGGGGTTGTATGAGCACTCCCAAGAACAAAGCCGTGAAGGCCATGTGCGCTTAAAGCGGACAATATTTTACTGGGCTAAGTGTTAGCTATGATATTTAAAAATGTAATACCCCTCACGTGGTTCGATCGTCAAACTTGTGTTATAGGATGCTACAACAACTATAGGAACTTATACACATGCATTTACAGTTTTAATTATGAGCAACAACTACCACTAACAACATCTAAAGATGAAATCATGAATAATCAACATATGATGAACATTGGAAATAGAATTATTCAAGAAAAAGGGACCAATCTAAATTTTTTTGAAATACAACGTAAGTATCAATATTGTTTTAGCTCTCTACCTATTTTGGTTAAAACATTTTATTGATACCTTGGTAGGGGTATCAATATTTTTATCACAAGTACCGATACTCGTGATTGGGTATCGATACCAAATTGGGTTATTGTCGATTCTTGAAAATGTTCCATTCTTATGGTATCGATATTTTGGTCATAAGTATCGATACTTTTACTTAGAATGCCAAAAATTTCATAAGTTAAAATGTTCTTCATGCTCAAAACAATATTCTTACTCAACATACAACTAATGTCTAATTTAATTGAACCTAATAACATCTTTTAATCATTTGTCATGCCATATCAATACATTTTCATCGAGAATACCTAACATGTATTATCAACCTCAATCTCAAACATCAAAATGTCCATAAGCGAAATCGAAAAGCATCTTCAACATTCCATCAATCTAATCCCAAAATAGTAATAATAAAATAATGATAATAACTAAAACTAAAACTCTGACCCACATTGCCTTTATTCAAAATGTCCAAAAATTATAGAACCACATACCCAAAAGTTATTACTTTGCTTAGATCACATCTTTTGCCGCTCCACTCACACCGAAAGAGCTATTTATCTATAAAATTTTAACGTAGAGTGCGTGAGCTTAAAATAAGATCAGTGAATGTTAAGAATTACCACAAAAAATACACAACATCATAAGTTAAGCAAGAGCATACTAGGGCACATTTACAACCATATTTTCGCCAAGTCAAAATAACATTTTCATGCTTCATTAATTCATAAAACTAACATATACTCTCACATGCAATTATGCACAACATAATTCATATAATTCATTTAATGGTAGTTTGGCAACTTGAGAATATGAAACATAAAAGTGGGCTCTATCACCACACATTGGATAAACGGATCTCCATCACATCAAAGACTCAAAGAGTCCAACATGTCCCATAAGTATAGCATAAAGCTAAACACTCTCTAACACACCAAGATGCCCCGATAAATAGAGCTTAGCTCAACATTCTCTTATCTCTCCAATTTGTCTTGGGGCCTCAACGCCCAAATAAAAAAAACAAAAACAAATGTGAGTACTCACAATCCTATGGTATACCTACTATATCCAACGGTTTCAAGAGATCATAAGGCCAAATTATCCACAATTATACATATTTAATTATTGTCTTAATGAACATAATCTCTGTTCATACTCCTTAATTTACATTACAAACTTGTACACAACGCATGCTTATCAGATTCACATTTAATTGCACTTTACGTGCCACAATAATGCTCGTTGAGCCAACATATATTACATCTCACATGTGTGCATTACAACTAGTATATCACATATCACATACAAGTATTCACACACATTACCTGTCATAATAGCCTCACACTCCACAACTCGACATACATCAGGCATAATTTCACAACAAGGTAAAAAAATATAGAGAAGGCTTACACTCAGAACTTAAGGTAGGGGTTTAGGTTAATCCTGAGCTCCCAATTAATGCTATGAATCACACATTCCAGCAGCGACTTCGAACACTTACCAATCACGCTTCAGCTTATTAGTCAAAAGCTTGCCTTCTAACTTGCTCGAATATGCCCTCACTTGATCTGAAGCTATGCACACGCAATAAACACATTGCAAATTCATTAAAAATAACCTTGAGCAACCAAAACAACAAGAAAAATACAATTCAAGCCTCTCCTTTCTCACAACTAAAAACTAACTAGTTTTGTTGAAATTGAAGTTTCGACATCCTAATCTCGTTTCTAATCTTCCATTTCAATTTTAAACACCCTAAATAATATTTAATTTCACATCTAAGCCATTAATTTCACCTAAATCTGTGATCCTAAAATTTTTGAAAAATGGAAGCTTTTAAGAACATGTAAAAAAGAAAATACTTGATTCTTAGAAATTCGGTAATGAACTATCAAATTGAAGTGAAACACCTCATGATTAGGTTAGAATGAATCAAAAATCACTTTGAAAGCACAAGTTTACCCAAGATTTTGAGATTTACCATTTTTGAATCCAAGCTTCCTTTAAAAACATCAAATCTAAATATAATCATTTAAAACTCAATCTGAATTAATAACACTCTTTGTTTAATCCTAGAAAGTCAAAATATTACCTTAATTCGATGAAAACGAAAATCTAGAGCTTTAATTCAGGATTTGAACTCAAGAAGAATAATGATGAGTTTGGGAGAGAAAATGCAATTTTCGTTTGAAATTAGGAGTCATTTTGGTGTTTGAAAAGTTAATAAATCTAAAGAAATGAATTGATTTTGAAAGAATTGAACTCTCTGATTTGAGGTTTTGGGAAATTTTAAATGATTTGGGGTTTTAAAAAGAAGGGGGAATACATGAGTGGTTGCAAGTAGGAAACCGGTTTACAAAAATTGAGCAATTTGCCCTTTTGGTCACTCCTAATTATTCTCTTTTCCAATTAGATCCTAAATCAATTAAAATTAATTTTTCCCAATTAGACCTCAAAATTGAATTTAGTTTTGAGCTAATTAATAAAATAAAAACTTGATTATGTTACCCACATACTTAATTTACTAGTTATCACCCTAGTTTCCAATATCTGACTAAACCCCCGGTTTAATGACCAGGTTCTACTAACCCAATTTTCGGGATGTGACACATTTCCATCTGGAAGTGTTTTCAGTGGACTGGCAGAAAACCGCTTCCAGCTAGAAGCTTTTTCCACAACGATTACCCCTCCCAACGGCTATTTAAATAGCCACTGAACCCCCTCCCCCAACTAACAAATATTTTTTTCTATATAACCCCTTTAATTCTTTTATTTTTTTATTTAGTTCAATCTCAACTCCTCTCTCTCACATTCTCAAATGTCTTTCAATTCCCTCTTAATTTCTCACTAAATATTTATTCCTCTCCCAACTAATTTTTTGTTAAAATTGTATTAAGGTTTTTTAAAATTATTTTTTATATTACAATTTATTTCATATTTTTCAAAATTAGTAATGACAAAATCTCTGATACGTTTGGATGATAAGCACATTTTGGTCAATCAATTGCAAATGTAAGAATTTTTTTATTATATTTAATCTATTTTAATTTAAATATATTCTTTTGATATTGAAATTTAATATTTTGTATGTTTTTTATATATAGTCGGAAGATCAGATTTTGGAGACGTATAATCGTAATCTACTGGCTCCTCCATCTTCCTTAATCAAACCATACTTGAGAGATGCAGAATTTTTGCACGTGACCTGTATGGGTAGGGGGTGTAACTTGGACCCCATACTTGTAAGCGTGTTGGTGGAAAGATGGAGACTCGAGATGCACACATTCTATCTCCTAAAAATAAAAAATTTTCGTTGTTCGGAGTAAACCTAAGAATGAGATAAAAACATGAATTTCACGGATTTGCACTCTGAACTGAAGAAAACCGTGATTTTTAGGTTTTTTTGGGCATTCTGAGATGTATATATGACAAAAATAAGAAGATAAGAGGGGGTCACCATAGAATATTCAAGAAAACAACTCGAAATATACCATTGAAGCCGATTCTGAAGCAGATTTCCGTCAATATTGAAGATTCCCATTTGATTTCTTAGGAGATTATGATGAGTTTCTTTATTTCTTTCGATTATTTTGTCTCTTGAATGTTTTCATTTTCAAGCATGAACTAATTTTCTAAATACCTAGGGAGATGAACCCTATGATGAATTCTGTCGTTTAATTTTTATTTTATGCAATAAATTCTTAGTTTCTTGTTCTCAATTATGTGTGCTTAATTCTTGGTTTAATATTTCTAGATTATTGATCTATGTTTGACGTGCTCTAATCAGAGGAGGAATAGACCCTGTTTAAGAGTAGATCTTGCGTAATTGAGTGGAGTTACATGCAATTCTAGAAATAGAACGACAGAAATCTACCGGATTAGAGTCAAATATAATAAGGGAATCCATAACATGAGTTAATGCGATAATAGAAGTTTTAATTAGAAAGAAATTTCAATTAATCAACCAAGAGTTAGTTGCTCTTATTCTCGAAAGAGATATTACAATAATTTAGGAATTTCTATGGTTCAAGTTATTAAGTAAAGAAATTGCGTAATTTAAATTGATATTGACAGATGAAATCTAGGTGAACTCTTTCCTGAATATTGTTTGCTTCTTGGTTGTTAATCGTTTGTTTTTCTGATTTGTTGTTTGACGTGTTCATTAGTTAAATAATTTAGTTAATTTTAGTTTTTAAATCAATCACTAGAATTATTCGATTAAATAATAGAAAGACGGTAACTACTAGTACTTTTAATTTTCGAGGGAGCGATATCTTTGCTCACTGTAGCTATACGGTTAATTGATATATGAACTTGTAATAGTCAAATTTTTAGTTAATTAATTCGCGACACATAATTTTCGCATCTGATTTTCAAAGGTTGATTCATCAACACCTTGAAAAATAAAAAACAACGCTTTCTTATCCTTTTTACGAGCTTATTTCAATTCTCTTTTTTCTTCATTTGTCAAAGCCACTTTGGCAACTGTACATATCCTTCTTTGACAACGTCCCAACAATCTTGAGAACCGATCAAAATCTTCATTTAGATGCTTCAATTGTCATAATTTGTCTTCGTTAATTTCGAAATCTATAATTGAATCATGTTTACCATTTTGACGCCAACAAGAGCTTAACTCTAACACCACGTGTTGAAAACGTAATTGAGAATTAATAGTTGAAATAATAATTTTATTACACACTAATATTACACATTAGAAATACAAACTGTTCTTCTCTCTTAATTAACTGCAGCTAGTTTTCTATCTCTCACACAATTTTTTTTCAGTTTGAGCACACACATTAATATACGGAATATACATATAAACACAGTTTACCACATTAATGATTACTTATCCTTTAAATATATCATGAAACTTCCAGTAAGCATGTATAATGTTTACCCTTTATGTTGCAGGCCAATTTGTAAAGTTGCAGGCCACTTTGCAATCAATTTCGAAGCCACGTTTTGTAAAGTTGCAGGCCAAATTGAATAGAAACTCTTAGCTTCAATTTTATGCCGACTTTGAAAGTCTGTTTGACTTCAACAGGGAGCATCCCTCCCAACTTTCTGACAGATTCATTGAGTAGATTACAATGGCAATAGTAGTGTTTCTGGTCTTTCTTCTACCACTCTCCTTGTTCCTGTTCATTCTCCTAAAACATGGCAATTCTAGTCGTCTTCCCCCTAGCCCTCCTTCTCTTCCTTTGACTGGTCACTTACATATGCAGTTGTTTGATAACTCAGCCCCTCATATTTTTCTTAGTAAACTCTCTCATAAGTATGGTTCTCTCGTGTACTTGCGATTTGGGTTTAAGCCAATCCTTGTAGTTTCTTCAGCGAAGATGGCTAAAGTTGTTATGAAAACCCATGACCTTGACTTTTGCAGTAGACCTCATCGACGTTGTAGTCATAAATTATCTTACAATTCCTCGGATTTGGCTTTTTCACCGTATAATGACTACTGGAGGGAGATGAGGAAAATATGTGCTATACATCTCTTTAGTAGAGTGCAACGGAATCGTCCCATCCGAGAAGATGAAGTTGCTCGCTTGATTGAAAAAATATCCAAATTATCTGTTGATTCTAAACCTGTCCACTTGAGTGAAGCAATAACGTGCCTTTCCAGTACAATAATTTGTAGAATAGCCTTCGGCAAGAGGTATGACGAAGAAGGAGCAGAAAGAAGCAGATTCCATGAGCTGCTTGATGAAAGTCAAGCCATATTATCAAGCTTCAGTTTTTCTGACTTCTTTCCTTACATGGGTTGGCTCGATAGATTCACTGGATTGCATAGTCGTCTTGAAAAAACTTTCAAAGAACTTGATACTTTTTATCAGCAACTCATTGATGAACATCTTGATCCAAATAGGCTAAAACCGCAACAAGAGGACATAGTCGACGTGTTACTACAAACATGGAAGGATCACGACTTTTCATTTGATCTGACTATCGATCAGATAAAAGCTATTCTTATGGTCATTTCATCTCTACTCGAAACTTTTTGTCATTAATTAACTTTTAAGATTCACACTTAGTACATATATATAACCCATGATTTTCTTGCAGAACTTGTTTATAGCTGGAACAGACACAGCCGCAGCCACTATAATATGGGTCATGGACTTTCTAATGAAAAATCCGAAGTGTTTGAAGGAAACTCAAGCAGAAGTGAGGAGTTTGATCGGGAAAAGAGGTTTTGTAAATGAAGATGATACCCGAGATTTGACTTACTTAAAAGCTGTGATAAAAGAAACATTTAGATTGCAACCAATTGTTCCATTGTTAGTGCCACG
The DNA here is from genome assembly GCF_007990345.1 of Gossypium hirsutum. Taxonomy (NCBI): domain Eukaryota; kingdom Viridiplantae; phylum Streptophyta; class Magnoliopsida; order Malvales; family Malvaceae; genus Gossypium; species Gossypium hirsutum. The sequence continues at coordinate 2,293,561 of NC_053439.1, read as the reverse complement.
AGAAACACTCCGAAAGTGCAACATAGGTGGGTACGATATACCTGCCAAAACCTTGGTTTATGTGAACGCGTGGGAAATAGGAAAAGACCCTGAAACTTGGGAAAATCCAGAAGAGTTTTATCCTGAAAGGTTCATTGGTAGTCCCATTGACTACAAAGGGCAACACTTTGAGCTCATACCATTTGGTGCTGGTAGAAGGGTTTGTCCTGGAATGCATATGGGAGTTGCAGTAGTGGAACTTGCCCTTGCTAATCTTCTATACAAGTTCGATTGGGAAATGCCGATTGCGATGACAAAAGAAGACATAGACTTCGATGTTAAACCTGGTATCACTGCACGCAAAAAATATCCTCTTATCCTTGTGGCTAGGAAGATTTATGATTAAACAATCTCTGCCCTGTGATAGTTATAACTTGTTTACTGCTTGTTTATGGAAAGGTTTTTAGTAACACGATCCATGTGGCTTTGATATTCAGTTAAAATAACAAGTTATGAATAAAATTCTCAGTTTACATATATATATAAATATTCTCTTTTGCAGCAATAAGGGACACGTGCCATTAATCAGTTAGAGGTGTGGCCTCAATCAACACAAAGGGTTGTTTAGGTTTCTATTCTAATATAATTTCTTTGATCGACTTTGGTGTTAGGGGTGGAGTGAAACTAACTCAAAAAAATAAATACTAAAACACTTAAAAATAAAAAATAATAATTTCATTGTATTAAAAAGAAATATATAAACTCAGGTTTTTAGAAAATAGTCTTTTTCACCATTTATTAAAATGATAGTCTTTCTCGCCAAAACTAATGGAAATCTTATATTTTACAAATTGTCGTTCCCTTTCTCTTCCTCTTCTACTTTTTTTTTTTAAAAAAACAACCTAGCCACCGCCTCTGCTCCGCCGTTGATGCTGCCGTTTATGGTGACCAGAGGTAACCAAAGACTAATTTCCTTCCCCCCTTCTCGCTTCTACCGGGTCCACTCTTCCAAAAACAAACCAAAAATCACTTCACCTACTTCCAAAGCTTCGAAAGAAATGGGTGCAAAGGAGGTGGTGCGGTGGAGTAGAAAAGGTTTGATTGGAATGGTGGTTTGATGGAAGATGATGTTGCTATGAAGATGATGATGGTGGTGGAGGCTAGCTGCTGGGAGCCAAGATTATTCTCTATTTTTAATTGCTGTAAAAAAAGGGCCAACCCCCTTTCTCTGTTTTCAGGTGATGACTCAAAAGGAGGAGCATGAGCTCCTCATGGGACTGCTACAGCATGGGATTGGGGCCTAATCCTGCCAACTGCTACCATAAGCCGAGGCTACTTTTGCAGTAGTTGTACAATTTAAGCTCCAAATTCTCATTTATTAAGCTAAACTCAACATTGATCAACTTAAATTCGAAAGAAATCTCAATTTAAAATTTGTGATATCATATCAAATTGCTTGATGGAAAACAATTTGTGATTTTGATATTGACAAATTAAAAAAAACCTCAAATTCTTTGTTACTTAAGGATCTCCAACCAAATTTTGAAGCAAGATGAGACGTTTTCATATTGTCGTTCCTTTCGCACACGTTATTAGAGGTTAGCAAAATTCAATTTCACTCCAAAAACATTTCAAATTTTAATTTACTCGAATCGAAATAATCAAATTAATTAAATTAAATTAATTCTTTTTCGAATTTTAAATTCGAATTGAGTTAAATTCTTGAGTCCAGATAATTTAAATAAATTGAATATCAAACATTTTTATTTCTCTTCCTCCCAATTTCCCCCAAAAATTTTACTTTCTTTCAAACACCGCAAACATTTTTCCTTTTACTTTCCTTCCAACTTTTACTTCCTGCTCAAAAATTTTACTTTCCCCAAGCACTCAAAACTTTTTTCCATTTATTTTCTCTCTAAAACTTTTACTTCCCCTAAATCCCTCAAAAAAATTTTCCCCCGTAATTTTTACTTAGCCCCAAACTACAATTCTCTTTTTTTAAATTTATATCTACTATTTATATTATTGAATTAAATTTCATATTTTTTATTATTTATATTATTGAATTGTTAATCATGCTAAATCTATATCAATTTCTGTTAAAATTGAATTATTGATGATGCCATAAAATTTTTGTGTTAAAAATTTTTGTTGGTATCAAATTTACATTTTATCTTTAAAATTTAAAAAAAAATATTTTTTTTTAATTTCAAAATACATGATGATAAGAATAAGAAGATAATTGAAGCAACTAAGCAAGCGAAAAAGCTAACCCGTATATAGGGGTGAGCAGAATTCGATTCGATTAAAAAATAAAAATTTAAATTTCGAGTTAATTGAATCGAGTTATTCGAGTTAACTCAAATAAGTAATTCAAGTTTAGAGTTCGAGTCGAGTTGAATTTTACAATTCGAATAACTTGAATAACAAATTGGTATAAATACTCTTTTGGTCCCTATCAAGTATGAAAATAAGTAAATTTGTCTCTTTCTCTCAACAAAAAATACAAAATAATTTTTAAAATTCAAAATATTTATAAACATTTCAAAATTTATATGTTTTTAAAAATTATAAAAATTTCTAAACAAATTATAGAAAAAATATGAAGAAAGTTAAAAAAAAAATTCTAGAATAATAATTTTGGGGATCTAAATAAGTTAATTAATGATTCAAGTTTATCATGCTAAAGTATTTTATATGGTTTCAATTTTTTATGCTCTAAGATGTAATTAGTTATACTGTAATAAGATTTTAATTTGACATTTTAATTTTTTAATTTAACTTGAACAATTTCTCTCGATTCGACTCGACTTGAATTTCATTTCACTTGACTCAAGTCGAAATTTTTTTAAATCGAGTTAGGATGATAAAATAGGACTAGTTAACTCGAAATTTTTTCACTCGATTTGATTCAACTCAATTCGATTGAACACAACCCCTACCCATATATAAAATATTAATAAATAAATCATGAGGGGATGAAAGTTAATAACAATTTTGATTATGGTGGGTGACAATGACTACAAGGACTAAAGTAATTTTTTAAAATTTAACTCGAACAAATATTTTTTATTCAAATTCCATCTCACTCGACTCGATTCGAGAAAATTTCAAATCGAGTTAGGATGATAAAATAAGATTCGTCAACTCGATTAAGTAAAAAAAAATTTATTTGATTCGATCGAACGCTTACCCTTATATGTCATCGAAACTAGATTTGTTAAGAGCATATAGGTTTCAAAATTTTCATTCATGACAAACTATTTTTGTCAATGTTAACTATGAATTCTTTAACTATGGTAAACTTATTAGACATAGTGCCTCTGAATGTTTCTATAATAGCCTTATTCATGACACTACACCAAAACAGACTTTTAGCGGCGTTTTTAGTGGCGTTTGGATAAAAAACACCGCTAAAAATCAATCATTAGCAGCGCTATCTAAAAAACGCCGCTAAAGATCGAGTATTAGCGGCGCTTTTCTAAAAACGCCACTAAAAATGAGAATTAGCGGCGTTTTCCAAAAAGCGCCGCTAAAACCTAAACCTAACGTCGTCATTTTCATGAGTTTTTGGGGATTTAGCGGCGCTTTTGAAGAAGCGCCGCTAATGCTCTGTTCTTTAGCGGCGCTTTTGAAGAAGCGCCGCTAATACTCTGGTCTTTAGCGGCGCTTTTGAAGAAGCGCCGCTAATACTCTGGTCTTTAGCGGCGCTTTTGAAGAAGCGCCGCTAATGCTCTGGTCTTTAGCGGCGTTTTTGAAAAAGCGCCGCTAAAAACATTTTATCTTAATTGGTTTATTTATATTAGATAAAATCAATTTATTTCTAATTGAATATTTAAAATCTTCAGAAAAAAAATAATGACACGTAAAAATAATTTGAAATAAAACACATGGAAAAATTAAAATACTATTATTTAAAATAATTTTAAAGTTTTTTTGGTACATGATTACTAATTGTTTTTTAGTTTATATATTAAAATTTTCTTATATAATTGTAAAAGAAATAGTATTAATTTTAAAATATTGAATTAATTATCACTATAGTTTAGGGTTTTTAGTTTAAGGAGTTGGGTTTAGGGATTATGGTTTAAGGGTTGGGATTTAAGGTTTAGGGGTTAGGGGTTTAGGGGTTAGTCGACGTGTTAGGGGTTAAAAGTTAGGGATTCAGGGGTCGGGTTAGGGTTTTGGGTTTAGATTAATTTTTTTTAATTTATATTTTAAATATGTTCTTATATAATTGTAAAAGAGATAATAATAAATTTGTTTAGGGTTTTTAGTTTAGGGTATATGATTAATTTAAGATTTAAGGCCGATTTAGGAGTTCATATTTTAAGGTTTAGGGAGTATGGATTAGTGATTATGGTTTAAGGGTTGAGATTTAAGGTTTAGGGGTTAGGGGTTTAGGGGTTAGATGTTAAGGTTTAAGAGTTAGGGATTTAAGGTTTAGGGATTCAGGGGTCGGGTTAAGGTTTTGAGTTTAGATTATTTATTTTTAATTTATATTTTAAATATGTTCTTATATAATTGTAAAAGAGATAATAATAAATCAAATATATTGAAATTATGAGTATATAGTTTAAATTATTTAAGAGATATATAATAAATAGACTTTATATGTATTGAATGGTTAATTTAGGGTTTAAGGTTAAGGTTTACTTGAGATTTGTTAAATAATAAAATTTTATTCAATTAATTAATGCTTTTATATTTAAAAAAAATTAATCTAAACCATTTAATATATTTAAATATTAGTTTAAATAGAATTAATAAATAAGTTAAAAAAAAGTAATAGATTGATATGGATATTTAGGTATAATTATTTATTTTGGAGAGGACCAAATTATAAGAAAAAAATACAAAAATAAAAATGAAATAAAATGATATGGATATATAGGTAATTATTTAATTTGGATAATTCTAACTTAATAATTAATTACAACCATTTTATCATTTTTTTCTTATTAAAATATAAAATATTTATTTTGAGAGTACTTGGTTTTTTTATTTTTATAAAAAATTAATTTATAAAAAAAATTTAGCATAGCAAAACGGCGTCATTTTGTTCAAAATGAAATAATTTTTTGCGGCGTTTTTTTGAAAAAGATAAGCAATTTATAAATCAATTTATAAAAAATAAAATAAAAAATTTCAGCATTTTTTGCGGCGTTTATTAGAAAACGCCGCAAAAGGTAATCAATAGCGGCGTTTTGACCAAAAACGCCGCAAATATGTGTTAAAATTTTTCAAAACGCTACCGTTTTATTACATGGGTTTAATTTTTAGTGGCATTTATGCTAAAAACGCCACAAATATGCATTGAATTTTTCCAAAACGTTCCGTTTCACTATAGAAATTTAATTTTCTAGTGGCGTTTTTATAGTAAACGCCACAAAAAAATTATTTTACTTTAAAACCTATCCCGCCATTTTATCTCCAAATTCCCCCTGAAACCTCTAATTTTCCCACTGAAACCCTAACTTTGCAAACAGGCCGTCTCTCTCGCTTTCTCTTCCTCCCTTCCTGCGACATTATAACAAAAATCCCAAAAAAAATTTTAACAAGAAGAGATTATATTCAAAAAGAAAAAAAGAAGAGGAAATTGGATGCACCAAAAACGATTCAGCATGAAATGGAAGCAATACGCTGAAGATCTGTTTGTGAGAATCGGAAGGTACTAGAACGAAGCTATAGTACGTATTTTAAGTTGAGTGATTCTATAGTTTCTTGTAGCCGTTTGTTTAACTTTGCTCTACATTTATTCTGGTTTGATCTGATTATGCAGAGGACCAGTTCACTTTTACGAAATCTGCTTGATGTTATTGAGGAAGTACAGATAGCACGGTTAGAAATTAGGGGTCTGATTCTTACTAGCTTCCGTTCTCCATCTGGTACACTATTATCTCCTCTTTATTATGTTTCTTAAATTTGTGGTTGTGATGCCGTGGGCTGAAATTCTTGCTTTGAGAATTTGACTTTTGATTCTTTTCTTCAGGAAAAAAAGTAGAGATGATGGATGACTAGATCATATTTCTTGTTTGATATAATGCCTTTTGAAACCTATGCATGCTTATCCTGCTACGAACTGTTTTACTTATTATTTTGTTTTTTGTTTTTATTTATTGGAATGGAGCTTAGCGTTTTGGGTGCTCTTGTTTTTATTTATGAGTGGTAGGATATAAGTCATAAAACTAGGGAAGGAAAAGTTTTTCTATTTCCAGGACTCTTTCTTCAGTTAGTTTAACATATTCAAGGTAAAGGCTTTTTAATGATAGCTGGTGCAAGACCATTCAAAGTTTTAGTGTTCCTCTCTTTTCCGGTTTGTTTAAGTGTGGTTGTAAAAAGTTTTGGCATAGCCCACACATGGCTTGGTGAAGTTAAATCTATGCAAAAATGGTTAGTGTTGATTAAAATTAAAAAATGCAGTAAACTGTCTTTTATCTTTGGTTTATTGAATTCACAGATATTGTTGAAAACTAGTCAACATAAAGTAATTTATGATTTGAGGGTTTGTAATCTTTACACCTTTATATTTCTAATGTAGATCACCCGTCAAGAGGGACAACCAGAGGAAATGTCTTTAATCATAAATTTACTGCCAGAGAGAGTAGAAAATTTAAAGGTGCCTAGCCAAGAGATGGTAAGTACTGAATTTTTGAATTTTATCAAGCGATGACCTGAATCAATCATGTTCACCACTTTCTATCCACATATCATTTAAGGAATTTTATCCTATTTTTGACTGATTTTTTCCCTCATCATTTTGTTTGCATTTGTTGTCAAATATTGTGTTTTAAAAATTTCTATCCTGTGAATTTAACGAGCTCTTTGTTGAATTACTGAGCAAGTTCTGAAGGGAAGACTAATGTTATGAAAAAGATTAAGTTTCCACAGATGGAGTAGAAATCTGCTAGTAAAACTGTTCAACGACAAGCAAAGAGGCAGCACTACCTTGTCCCCTAAGAGAAATTTTGGAAAAGGAAAAGAAGGTCAGTGTCTAATATTTTAGCTTTATAGGTTCTATTATTTGTTTTCGGCTATGAGCATATAAACTTATGATAGTTTTGCAAATGGTGCTAAAAGGTGGTGGATCTGTATCCTGATGCTACTCTATTGTTGGTGGATCTGTAAATTGAAGTGGAAGTGCTGATTGTTCAATATATAGGTTCATAGTTCTCAACTTGTTGTTAAGTTTATGTGTGTATTGATGGTTAATGATAATTGTTAAAATGGATTTGAATTGCTTATTTTGATGATGAAATTATTATTTCTCAATGGCCAGAGAAAATGCCTCTGTGCCTGCCATGGAAATGACCAAGTGGTTTGACACCAACTAGTAAGTTGCTATTTCTTGGCCTATTTTATCAGCTTTGCCATGCATACTGAGATTTTGGTACTAATACTAATTCCCAATTTTCAATTGCAATCCATCAAAAATAGCCTTTTTATCTCCATTCGATTTTATCAGCTTTGCCATGCATACTGACACCAACTGATTTGCTTTACAGAGCTATTTTAAATATATTATCGTTGGAGAATGTGAAGATTTTGACATTTTTCAATCACAAGATGGTAGGTAAACCATTATTTTGGTCTCATATGGAACATTTAGGGTTAGAGCATCAGTTTCTATTTTTCTCATAATCTCGATTGAGCAGATATTTTATATGGGCACCTGTTGCTTAACTTTGCCATGGCTGTACTGGTGTTCACTTGAGTTCATGTTTGGATGAAATTTTTGACAGTATATTACATATGTTGTGCATGGTTGCAGAGCAAGGAGTGTTTAGAGAAAGTTACTCAAACAATATATTTTCTTGCTCAACCACGAGAATCTCACTTGCTTTTGCTTACGGGTAAAGCTTTTACTTCCTTTCCAACTGAACATAACTTGCAATAAATGCTGAGTTAGTCATCTTTACTGCCGTATATGGATAACTCCAATATAGTGCAGAATATAAGTATGGATGTCAATGGTTGTTTTAGTGGCTTTTTTTTAAGTAAAAGCTAAGAGAATGACTTGCAGGAGAGGTGCAGAGGGATAGAGCTGCAGAGCTTTTGGGTTTGCGTGCATGCAATTTTCGGCCACGACACTCAAGCAAACTTGGAAATGAGTTTCGGGTGTTCACAAACTATGTCCCTGGGGAGAGATTAGGAGGATGGGAGCAAGAACAATAGGTGCCTTTTTCTTGCCATCGTTTGCTAGGAATATTTTCTCATGGATGAGCTTCATGCAACCTAGTTTTTATCCATTATCAAGGCATTTCCAACACTTACCCTTGGAAAAATTAACCAGCTTTTCTGCTAATTTTCCCAGAGAAAACATGAAAACATGTAGATGAGAAAACTTCCAAGCAAGTTCATCCTCATATTATGCATTTTGGTCTACTTTTTTAAACTAGTGTAATTTACCTCACTTGTGTAGATTTCGTAATACATAAATTTAAGGTTATTTAAAGTTGTACTGACTCATGCCTACTCATTGCCATTTTGAAATGTAATTAGGAAGTTGTTCCAAAATGCAGAATATAGATGGAAGAAGCCATACAAGTTTCTCATATGTATTATTTATTTTAGTTTTGGTTCTAAATTTTTATTTTTACTTTAATATTTACGACAACTTGAGTTCTAACTTTTGGATTTTAATTGTGTTATTAATTTATTATTTTAAATTTTAAAACTAAATTCATTAATTTTTATATTTAGTTTTAAAGTTAAAATTTTCATAGAAAATTTAATTTAATAATATTTTTTTATTTATCCTTAAAGGTATATTTAAAGTTTAAATTTAGAAAATAAAACATAATATAATATTTATCATAAAAATAAATATAATTTGACTAAAATAATTTTTTTTAAAGTTATGTTTTTAGTGGCGTTTTTGCAAGAAGCGTCACTAAAGGTTTGATCTATAGCGGCGTTTGTGATAAAAGCGCTGCTAAAGGTCATAGTCTTTAGCGGCGATTGTTGATAAGCGCCGCTAAAGGTCTTGGTCTTTAGTGGCGTTTGTGGAAAAGCGCCGCTAAAGGTCTTGTTCTTTAGCGGCGTTTATTTCTAAAAACGCTGCTAAAATTAGCGACGCTATCATTAGCGACGTTTTTTGTGGCGCTTCTCAAAGCGTCGCAAATACTTTTAGCGGCGTTTTTTAGCGCCGCTAAAGGCCTAAAAAAGCGCCGCTAAAAGCCTATTTTGGTGTAGTGTGACCATCATACACATGCTATTTGATCTCTTCTTTCTTTCATTAGAGGTACTCTCATTGGTAAATGTTGAAGGAGGATCAATTCTTAATGCAATGTCAAGATCCATGACTCTGAGAACAACCATAAAATTCTCTTGCCATGATTTAAAGTTGATACCATTCAACATAGGAACCGAGTTAATGTTGACAGTGATGTGGGCAGGTGTAATAGAGTTTAATCAAACAAAGCAATCTCATATAAGGCTTTGAATATAAAGCAAAACAATAATAAATTCGAATAAAGGTAAACCCATCTCAAGATATTGAACACTTTATTAAATTTCATCTTTGGACAAAATATTAATTTGTAAGTGATATCTTGGTATAGTAATTAAACATGGGCAATAAATCTTCCTTTGAACTGATTTATTGCTTAGATGTAAAATCAAATAATTGTCACATGTTTATTACTATAATTGCACATGTAATTTTGTTAAATATTAACCTTCTTTTGCACCAATCGATATTAACACAACTTAAATCACATCCACACAATGTTTTATATTTTTAAACAAAAACATTTTTCACTACAGAGATCACTTTAATGATTTATTACTTTAATTAAATTATTTTAATATATATATCAATATTATATTCAAATTTAAAATTTAAAATTTAAAATTTTTTGAAAATCAAAATTTCTGATCATGCTATAATTTTGAAATACCTTAAAATAAAATTGTTTAAAAGATGTAATAAAAAATTGAAAATCTTAATAATATATATTAAATATTAAAAAGTAAATATAACATTCGAAAGTTAAATTCAAAAAATTAGATATAGACCACAACTCATAGCCATGATCGAATAAAATTATATCACAAAACCAAAAGCGTTTATATCGATTATAAAACTATATAAATTTCTGAATAAAATGAAAAACAATCACCACATACTATCCCTGACTTTTTAGTAACTTACAAGCATTAGAAAGTATTCAATGGCAATTATAAATCTAGTATGTCCACTACACCAAAACAGGCTTTTAGTGGCGTTTGGATAAAAAAAACACTGCTAATAATAAGCATTACCGGCGCTTTTTAAAAAACGCCGCTAAAGATCGAGTATTAGCGGCGCTTTTTGGAAAACGCCGCTAAAAATGAGCATTAGCGACGTTTTCCAAAAAGCGCCGCGAAAAACCTAAGCCCAATATTTGTTTTTTGAGTTTTTGGGGCTTTAGTGGCGTTTTTCAAGAAGCGTCGCTAATGCTCGGGGCTTTAGCGTCTTTTCTGGAAAAGCGCCGCTAATGCTCGGGGCTTTAGCGACGTTTTTGAAGAAGCGCCGCTAATGCTCTATTTTTAGTGGTGTTTTTGAAAAAGCGCCGCAAAAAATATTTTATCTGTCTATTTATTATTTAATTGGTTTATTTATATTAATTAAAATTCAAATTATTTTTAATTGAATATTCAAAATCTTCAGAAAAAAATAATGACACGTAGAAATAATTTGAAATGAAAAAAAATTTAAAAATATTTGTTAAAAATGGAAAAATTAAAATACTATTATTCAAAATAATTTTTAAGTTTTTTGGGTACATTACTGAGTGTTTTTATTTTACATATTAAATAATTTCTTATATAATCATAAAAGAGATAGTATTAATTTTAAAATATTGAATTAATTATCACTATAGTTTAAGGTTTTTGGTTTGGGGTATATGGTTTAGAGTTTAAGGTTTAGGAGTTACTATTTTAAGGTTTATGGATTATGGGTTTAGGGGTTATGATTTATGGTTTATGGTTTAAAGGTTGGGGTTTAAGGTTTAGATGTTATGTGTTAAGGGTTTAGGGTTTAAGATTTTAGGGTTTAGGTTTATGGTTTAGGGTTTAGATTAACTAGTATTTTCTAATTTATATATTAATTAATTTCTTATATAATTGTAAAAGAGATAATATTAATTTGGTTCTTCAAAATGCAGTGAAGATTTGGTTCTTCAAAATCGTTTCGGTGTATTTAAAACTGTTAAAACTGCATTATATTTGTTAAGGGAATAATAAAACAGTAATACTGAGTTTTTAAATATTTTCAAAGAATTTAACATTAAATTAGTTTCACAACGTTTTAATAAGTACAAGGTTAATTTTCATTCTTATTCAGCTCCAGGGATATCCCTTTTTCTTAATAAGAATTTGCATTGTTGAGTTTCCCGATCCTTTGGCTTAGGATTAGTCAGTTCCATTCCTTAAACTCAATGTAAGATAATAATGTGATCGGCCCACGACTTTAACTAATTTTTTATAAAAAGTTTATGTTATAGAGCTGCTTATGCTTTAACGACACAGACTAAAAAACAAATTGGGATAGCTTGGTGATTAAATTGAATGTTTTTATAGTTTGCTAATTAAATTAGAAATATACAAAAGAATAGTGACTAATAGGATAGGTTACTCTTAAATAAACTATAATTAAAAACTTTAAAACATAAGCGAAATAATCTAAAGTTATTTGGGCCACACAGTTATAGTCCATTTGCAAGAAAAAGCTAGGCCCATGAAAGGATAATCCTATCTGGATAGCCGTCATCGTTTTCAAAATCCTATATTTATCTAAAGCTTAAACCCTAAGGGCACGTTTGATTCGCTGTAATGGAATAGAGGTGTAACGGAATAGAGCTGTAATGGAATAGATGCGTAATAGTAATTCAATTGTTTGGTTGAATGGAATGGAATGGAATAAAACTGTAATAGTATTCTTGTGTTTGGTTAAATGGAATAATGTTGTAATAGCATAAGGAAAAAAACTAAAATGACTAGAATACCCTTAGCAGAATTTTTTTAGGTAGATGATTATTGTTATTATTATTAAATTTTAATAAGATTATTAATATAAATAATAAATAATTTAATCATATTTTAACATAATTATTATTAAATATAATTTAATAAAAATATATAATTTAATAAAATTCTTAATATTAAATATTCTTATATGAATTTACTAAAATCATAATATATAATACTATAAAAATAATATATAATCTACTTTATTATTTTTAAACTGCAACACATATTTAATATGCTAAAATATCATTAGTGAAACAAATAATCTAATTATTCTACAATAAAAAACAAAATATTAGAAGTAATAAATAACTTGAGAATTATATTTCACATCAAAATATAATATTCAAGATTTTAGGAATAAGATTTTAGGAATGAAACCTCTGCCCAGCAATGGCAACTACATCAATACATGCATCAAGACAATAGTTTAATTCCTCCTCATGGTACTCTTATCTCATGAGTACCTAGTTCAAACATGTCCCCAAGAATAGCAACTCTTTTTCCATCACAATTGATGTTTTTCAACGTGTCGATGCCGGCTTTGGTGCTAATGGGATTGGCATTGAAAGCGTCATTCACTATCTTGATGCCACTTTCAGCTACAACAAACTCAGACCTCAGACTAACAGGAACACCCATAGAAGTTGCAACTGCTGCTGCTGCACAGTCATTGACAGCCATATGCAGACCCAAAGTCGGAATCACAAACTCCACCCTGGATATGAAGCCAATAAGTTGTTTATGTATCAAAGGCATAAATAGTTTCAAGTGGTTTATATCAAATAAGGATGCAATCCTAGAAAAGAAGCCCAAACTACAGAGTACAAACCTAAACATTCTGCATGTTTTGGTCTTTATGAAATAGTTGTTGATAAGGAAAAGTTACAATTTACCCAAAAAAGAAAATTGATATCTGGTTTGAGTCCTAGTTCTTAGATCTCATTTGCCACTAATTTTGTTACTTTGTATTCCATTTATAATTATATTCCAATATAATTTTAATCACCATTGATAGATAGGCCCTACTCTTGTGAATGGTGATGATGAATGTATTGAACAATAGCACAACCCTCTGGTACCAACTGATCATTCACTTCAGTTTCGAAAAGTGGATCTCAAAGCAAGAATGTAACTATGTTCGTCAAAATCTCAACTCTAAAAGGGAACCATTCATTGAGAGAAAAATTCCTGCTTTTCAATTGACTTTCCAGAGTTGCCCCAAATAATTAGTAAGGATCTATTCATTTCAAACACTCTTTGGTCCAAGAGTGGTTCAATTTGAAAAAGAAAAACTTACATCTCCATGTTTTTCTGTAAGACAACTTGAATTCCAAGTTCAACTCCAACTCCGACTAAAATAATAGACAAGGGATACTCACTGCAAAGTAATCGGTATATTAGGAAGTTGAACATAGAAGAAAACATCATTTGGGAACACAAGCGACGATATAGCACCTTGCTTTTACTATTGCTTCCACTGTTTTTGTTTCTTGTGGACTTAGTTGGCCATGCTCTGTATCAACACTTCTATTCACCTGCATCCATTACTAGATAGAAACTATCGACAAATATTTCACTTAAAAACATGCTTTAGATAGAAAGCTCAAATTTCAGCAACGGAAGATCATTACCGGAGGAGTCTTGCAGTAACTAACGGGGTTAAAAGGATGAAAAACAAATTTGCCTAGTGCTGTGGTCATTCTATACTAGGACTAGATTATAATGTATAATTTATAATTATTCCCAAACCAAGTATTTGAGTGTGTTTAAGGAGGATTTACCAAGCATTTGAAATTAAACAAATTATTGTACAACACAAAACAGGTAAGTTGCCTGCCCATCGGCTATTATCAGCAACAAATTTTGAAACAAATAACAGGTTTAAACTCAGTTGATTATGTGCTATTATTAAGATTAAAACAATGGCCAGCTTTTTTGGAAAAGTGGCACCAGTTTCATATAGAAAGGCCCATTTCCATACCAAGTTGTGATCAGAAGTAGCAAGTAATCAACAATGAAAATAGCAGGAAAATAAAAACCTATCAAGCTTCAATTCTAAGGCAAATGCAGTGTCACTCAACGCCTATCCCATCTGCATCATCTATCTGTAAGGTTATCAAATTATATGCTATTAATTTGCCCCGTTTTCTTTAGAATTCAGTAATGCATTTATCCGGATAAACTTAAGTTAATTAATAGAAAGATCAACACTTTTAACATTATAGAAGCAATCACATACTTATTGCTTCAAAATGCAACAATCAGAAATGCTGCTAAACTATTAACACCAGATATTAAGTATAATGATAAGGGGAATAACCCAGAGCACAATATAAACAGATCATAATCTAAACTTCATGCTTTATGGACAATTTTCAAAGCTAACTCAATAATCGTAAATTGGATAATTAGAGGAACCTGAAACAGGACTATTGTTTAGAACGCACCAAATTTAGAGGTTGGAAATTTGAGAAGGAAGAGTCTAAATTTGGACTTTCTTTTTGGATTTTGTTGCCAAATGCATTGATTGAACAAAATGAAAAGATGTCATGTTGGTGACAAAGCTTAAATAAACAAGCAAGCAATGATCATTAGGCAATCGGAAGAGGCTTTCTCGGAGAAGAAAGCCTTTATTTGTACATGAGCCTTTGGTATGACACCCTGAGAATGGTGTAAGGGACCAGAGAGATTTAGATCCTATATCCCTAAATTGTGATAGGAGAGGATTAAGAAAAAGTCATATATTTCTACCCTCGGGTTGCAGTGGGAGAATGATGGTACAAATTTTGCATTTCAGTGGATTGAACTTTGAGGTTTACAGTGGGGGCAATTTGACAAGTGTTTCTTTAAAAACGCAAGCCGGGCAGGAGAGCGTTAAAGCATAGCAGTGACAATACCTTAACAAACTTCGAGCGATGACAACCTAAGCAGGATCATTCTCCAAAAAAAAATCTGCATTCATGCAAACACCATTCACACATGTGTAGTTAGGAGCATTTGATTCATTTTGATCATGCAATCCTAATCATTAGGCATAATTAGGTGCATTATACAGGTCATGTTCCCCAAAACAGATCGGTGAAATCAAGAGCCTTATCTCCCTGAGCAGCAGTGGAGTAGGTTGAAAATTTGAAATCTTACTCTCCCAGGCAGTGCAGTGGAGCAGATTAAAGCCACAACGGTGAATCTTGCTTCCCCGACACTACAGTTAAAAAGATTAAAGCTACAGCAAGGAATCTTACTTCCTAGGCGGTGCAGTGGAACAGATTAAAGCCACAACGGTGAATCTTGCCTCCCTGACATTGCGGTTAAAAAGATTAAAGCTACAGCAGTGAATCTTACCTCACAGGCGGTGCAGTGGAACAGATTAAAGCCACAATGGTGAATCTTGCCTCCCTGACATTGCGGTTAAAAAGATTAAAGCTACAGCAGTGAATCTTACCTCCCAGGCGGTG
This sequence comes from Gossypium hirsutum, assembly GCF_007990345.1. Classification (NCBI taxonomy): domain Eukaryota; kingdom Viridiplantae; phylum Streptophyta; class Magnoliopsida; order Malvales; family Malvaceae; genus Gossypium; species Gossypium hirsutum. The sequence continues at coordinate 2,278,109 of NC_053439.1, read as the reverse complement.
CAGTGGAATAGATTAAAGCCACAATGGTGAATCTTGCCTCCTTGACATTGGGGTTAAAAAGATTAAAGCTACAGCAGCGAATCTTACTTCCCAGGCGGTGCAGTGGAACAGATTAAAGCCACAACGGTGAACTTTGCCTCCCTGACATTGCGGTTAAAAAGATTAAAGCTACAGCAGCTAATCTTACCTCCCAGGCGGTGTAGTGGAACAGATTAAAGCCACAACGATAAATCTTGCTTCCCCGACATTGCAGTTAAAAAGATTAAAGCCACAACAGCGAATCTTACTTTCCAAAAGTTACGAGTTACAAATCCTATCTCCCTGATATTACAATGGAGTGGATCGAAGCACCAATTCCTACACCTGTGAAGGTACAATAGGTCGGAATGAAACTACCAAAGTCCAGCACGACCGGGCAAAATTGGCCATTTTAAAGCCTTTGCTTCGTTCCCGTTACACGACAACGAGCAAAGAGGGGCAGCTGTAATGGCCCAATATTGCCCAGCCCGATATAGGTAATAAAAATAAAAAATAATAAAAAAACACAAAGTCCATTAACAGTCCATAGTTAACCAAAACCCCTAACCCAAACCTAACCCAAGCCTAATTAGCCTAATCTCCAAACCCGATTACAAACCCAAATACAACCCTAGCCCAATTACAGAGGCCCAACACTGAGCCTAGCTGAGAAAGAAACCCTAGACAGCAATAGCTTACAGCGCCGCAGCCAGTACGCTCCTCTCTCGTGCGTGCGCCACCACACCTTCGAGCCACTCCTCACACGCGTCACCGTAGGCCTCCGTACACCTGCAACACACAAAGCAACAAAAGACGGACAAAAAGAAGCAGAAATCGACAGCAAAAAAGGAAAAATAAGAAAAAAGAGCAAAATACATTTTCTTTTGTAATTTTCATTTTTTTTGTCCATATAAAGCCATTTGTCAGCATTTGTAAGGTTACACAGATACTGAATACAAAAAAAAAATCAAAGAAGGTGATTTACCATTTTTTTGCGTCTTTCTACTGCACTTTTTTTTTATTTTTCTTTTTTCTTTCTTTAATACAATAAAAAAGAAAAGGAAGAACTCATACCTGGGGTTGGTGCGTCGCCAAATCCTCCTCCATTCGGATTGGAGTTGAATGGATGGGGGGAAGGGCTTTTGATTTTCGATGCGACGCAGAATGGAAGGCTTTAGGGCTGTTTAGGCTTAGTTTTCTTTGTTTAATACATATTATTGAAACAACACCGTTTGGGCCTTGCTTCGATGGCACCAAAACGGTGCCTTATAAAGCTATACCTGATGACCCGGTCCAACTGCGGCTAGATCCACGTGTTTGGTGTGGGGAGGGGTAATTTCGCTCCAAGTCCTTCTCATTTTGTGTTGTATTTCAATTCGGTCTTGTGAATTTCTTTAATTTTGAGCAATGCAATTTGTCATTGGTTTCATTTGGGTCCATTACGTAATGAAGTGTTTTGGGAGACATGATATTCCTTATTCTGATCCCCACGTTATTCGCGCTTTGTAATTTGGTCCCAACCTTTTATTTATTTTAGATTTCCTCCATGAATTACTGTTTTAATGCCAATTAAGTCCTTTGTTTTGTTATTGTCGCTATAAAATTATTTAAGTGCCTTAGTTACTGTTGTTATTATTGGTATTACTATGTTAGTTTACATGTTTATTTATTTCTACATAAATACAATATTTTATTTTATTATTATTACTGAAATATTGCAAATATTTTATTTTAGATCTTTATGTATATATATATTCTTTTGAATTTTAAAAAAATCACACAATAGCATTTCATGATCCTTTCATATATGTATATATAATTTATATTAAAAGTATTTTATTGTACATATGTATGTAATATAATGTTATTAACTTCAAATCATAAATTTTATTTTTTAGGCACAAATATTTTATTCTTTCTAAACTTGCTATTCTATTTTTTATATATATATACATTATTATTGTATATATACTATTGTTTACATTAAATTTTTATTTTATCTAGGTCAATATATATATATATTAATTTTAAGATTTATTCACTTTTATTTATTTTTATTTTTTTACTTACAATTCTTTCTTTAAAATTCATTTAAACATTTTATTTTTAGTTATATTATAAAATGGCTTCAAATTTTTATATTAATTACTTTTTTATATATTTTTTGTGTACATTTTTAAATCCTAAATTTATTTGCTCTCATTTTTGTTTTAGGAGTTGCATTTCACTTTCCTTTTAGATTAATAATTTTTGAATGTTAATGTTAATATTTGCATACTGTATAGTTGAAATTATTGTTATTATGTTTATTCATGTTTACTTATTGATTCATTATCCATTGGAGCGTATTTGCTATTCAAATTTTGCATGATTCATTATTTATTTAATTACTGTGTTTTTTGTTTCGATAAAAGCATTAGAATCACCTTTTTGATAAAATATCGGTATTCACGATTCTCGAGAGAAGTGTGCCTTAACTCACTGGGCTTCAATTTTTTTCCGATGAATTTAGATAGCCGAGTACATTTTTTGTAATAAGACCATTTGATTTCTAAATAAAGCTTTTAGTGGTTCCAAAATGTTGGATCCTAACTTACTGGATATGACATTTTGCTATCTCGAGTTAAGGATTTTAAAATAAATGCAATATTTGGTGTTTAGGAATGTCGAGAAATTGAATCCTCGATTGACCCAAATAACCAAATATCCTTATTAAAATACAAGAATTTTTAAAAAAATTTAAAAGATATACGTAATTTTGAGGATTTGAAATGTTGCACTCTAACTTACTGAGTGTGACAATTTATTTCTTTGAAATAAGTGAGCCTTATCATCCAATTCATTTTATTTAAGATAAAATGATCGTATTTTAAAATCTTTTCAAAATTTCGATATTAAGACATTAAACAATCAATTTGGTACCAATTTTGGGCGTCATGAGGGTGCTAACCCTTTCTCGTGCGTAACCGACTCCCGAACCTGTTTTCTCAATATTCGCAGACCTAAAATTATTTTCAAGGTGATCCGATCCCACCTCAATAAAAGATCGGTGGCGACTCTCATTTTCATTTTCAAAGTTGATCCCCTTTTTTTCAAATTTAAAAATGGTTTCGATAGGTGCCAATGCCAAATTCTGAGCAGAATTTTAGGTTGAATTGGGCTGCTCTTGGATATGGAGAAAAGAGGCAAGAAGAGGGTCCCGATTACACAATCTTTGTTGGGGATTTAGCTGCAGATGTTTCTGATTACATGTTACAAGAGACTTTTAAAGCTGTTTACCCATCTGTTAAGAGTGCCAAAGTGGTTACTGATAGGACTAGCTGTGTAACACCTCTAACCCGTATACGTAAATAAATTAGGGTTACGAGGCATTATCGGACAAAACGCAACTTAACACAGACATTCAGTAGAATTCAAAAATTTTACATTTATGTTAAATTAGTCAAATATGAAGTAAATATAATTATAAATTCTACTTTAATAATTTTAATTTTTTTATAACAAAACATAACATTTCAGTTCAGTTAAACCATAAGAAAAATAAGCTAATTTCGTATGGCTATTAATTATATATATATACAGCATATTAAAGTACGACTCCCAAAATATTATCTAGCCTAAACACAATTTCTATCCATATTTCAAATCTATTCAACCAAAGTATACTTGATTATAAATCAATAATAATTCAATATAGATTCGTACACACATTTATATACTAATTTAGTTCTATTTATAAGCTAATAGACTTACCTCGGACGATGGAAAATCGAAGTCGGACGATTATTCGACTATTTTGTCTTTTTCCCGATCTAACTCTGATTTCTTTGGTTCTCGATCTAAATATATTCAAAATGAGATAATTTATTAACACATTCAATTTAGTCCAAAAACACATAATTTGGCAAATTACTATTTTGCCCCTAATATTTACACTTTTTGCAATTTACTCCCTATTGCATAAAACACAAATTACACAAAATTTGCCCATACCACACAAGGGGCGAATATTCATGGTTCTCATACAAGTCCACACATTTCATTTATTTCACATTTTAGTCCCCCAAAAATTTAATTTCACAATTTAGCCCTATTTACTCAATTTCACTAAAAATTCAAAGACAACATTTTAATCTAACACCTATATTTCATATTTCATCAACTAACATCACATATCACAAGTTATCATCAATGGAAAAACACAAAATAATCAACAATTTCAAAAATTCAAGCATGGGTCTTGTAGTATACAAAGCAACGATCTCAAAAACATAAAAATTATCAAAAATCAAAACCAAAACAAACCTTAATTTTCAATGGGAATTGCCGAAACCCTAAAAGCCATTGATGAATTCTCTCAAGCTTAACATTCGGCCAAGGTAAGAATGTTTTGTTTTGTTTTTTTTATGCTTTCTTTACTTATTTTAATTATATGACATAATTTAATAAATTACTAAATTAACCTTATATAATAAATATATAAAACATATATATAAAGGACAATGTAGTCATATGTCACCCACTAACCATATTTTGGTCTAATTACACCTTTAGACCTCTCACTTAAAAAGACAACAAAAAATAGACACTTTCATATTTAACCATTAAATTTTTATTTTACGCGATTTAATCCTTTTATTTAATCGGACACTCAAACGACGAAATTAAAACACGAAAATTTCACACAATTAAATTCACACATAATAAACACACAAAATAATATTAAAATATTTTTTTGACTCGGACTTGTGGTCCCGAAACCACTATGTCCAATTAGAGTTGAAATCAAGCTGTTACAAGCTGCTAATAAGAAGCCTGTAACTGATCAGCAATATCAGAAAGGCAGACTCTTGTGGTTTATTTCAAGTTATACTTTATCTTGATTGCCTTATGAAGTTTGTTTGGTTGTGTATAGTTTTTATTTGCAATGATTTATGCGTGAGTGCTTTGACTTGACAAGTTGACTGCTAGTTGGTTATTGTGTTTTTGTTTATTGGTTTTAATTTTCTGAGGTGGATCTGTTACAGTCTTCTTAAAATTCTAGTTCTTTCAGTTATGGCGGAATTTATACAAAGTCGTTTCCTTCTAGTTTGCCTAGGTAAACTTGGACGCTTTTAATTATATTAAAAGTTAAAACATGCAAAAACTTATATAAAACTCATGTTTTCTTAAAGCAGGACATCAAGAGGCTCTTATTTTGGGGGGCCTAGAACTGATATCAACTGAAATGATTCCACTTTAATCCGTGGCCTCATTTTAGGTCAGTTACTTTGTTATGTCAAAAGCTTTCTTTTCTCGTGGCAATATTTTCTGATAAGTAAATTTGCGTGAGAGAAACTGCACCGCAAAATAGAGTATATATGTCCACATTTTGTTCATGGTTCACAACTTGCTTAGTATTTCAGTTTGCGGGACAATCTTTGTTACTCCCGTAGAAAAGTTTGGGTGTTTAATGATTTTACAGATGCTATGTATAATGAAGATTTTATAGCCTTCTTGACGGGGTACAGATGTTTATACCTTCACTTTCACTGTTCTAATCTTGGAGACAGAATGCATTTTTCTCGTTTTTTTCTCTCTTGATTTTTGCTTTTATTAGCTGCTGAAGTGAGCCATCTTTTGGAATCTGTGGTTGTCTTAGGTACTGGTCCTTTTGAAATTTAGTACAGTGCTTTATTTTGTTACAGCTGAGGTTGTTGCAGGATCAACACTGTCCTGCTTTAAGAAATAGCCAGCTCGATCCCCACTGTCCCCACTCTTCTAAGTGAAAGCTTCCACTCTTTTATTCTTTCTTCTTTTTTTAAAAAATAAATAAATAAATGTATATGCTATTCACTCGATGTAGTCTACAACTTGAAAATTATTTTGGCTTGATCAGGTAATTTCCTTGAAATGTAGTCTACAACTTGAACCTACAGAGTTGTAAACTGCCAGGCCGATCTTTTTCTTTATTAAAAAAAAAAATCTTATCTTACTGTAGAAAGTGAATGCGAAAGTATCGCATGTAAGCATTATTGTCCACTCTTATGAAACAGTTCCCTACAATAAATAATATATTAGAAGATAAGCCGTGTGCGATTTTTCTTTTATTAAAAAAAGGGAATTGAGATGTTAGCTCATTTTATCAAAGAAATAGAAATCTGATGATAGGATATCTCATAAAGTTTTCCTGCTACTCTGTATACCATTGATTACTTTAACCAATGAGATTCTCCTGTTGCTTAATGCTATCTTCTGAACCTAATGTTGCTATACTCTATAGATGCATTTTGTGACCTTACATAGGGGCCACTTTTCTTGTAACATGATTACTCGTATAGCACATCAATCATGTATAATGTCATTTCATTTTCATTTTCGATTATCTTTGCAAATATTTTTTTTTGCTAATTGAAAATTTGTTAGACTTCCATCCTCTTATTTTATAAAAATTAAAAATTTAGTCTGGTTTTTAGTGAATATATGAACTTGAATTGTTAATTTGTGCTAATTTGTTGCATTTAAAATGTTATAAAATGTTAATTTGTGCTAATTTATTGAATATATGACGTCATATGATTACCTAATCAAGAATTTCATGCCATAAATCAAGAATATTTCAATTAAACATAGAATCTATATCATCAATAAAACCTTAAAAGCTAGAATCCACAATTATTCAAAATAAAAAATTTCCATGATCGGATTAGATGCCATTGAAGACAACTATAAAAAAATTCTAATATATAACATAATAAATCAAGATCTATCATGTAAGATTATCCAGAAAAAAAAATCAAATGCAGAAGTGTATCTGAATCTGTTGATATGTAGAAATCCTTCAAATTAACACACAAGTATTTTAAAGAATGTGACTTTCTCTTTTCTAAAAATGAGATATAAAAATTGTTACATATGTATAATTTAAAAACTATAACCCTAATATACAACTCCGACACATTAACCTTAATTTCTAATTATCCCATCATTAATTTAATTACTAGGTCACTTTATTTAATATCTGAAATCCAATAAACGTAATTTAATATAATTTAATATTTTATAATAATAAATAATTACTGTTATTAGGTACACGTTACTTCCTTTTTCCCATTCTTGGAAAATGTTAAGCATATTCAATGCATCACATAATTAATCATTAACAGACGAATGCTAATAATTTGTCATTAAACCAAGCTGGATTCACGATTAAAACCAAACTTTTGTATGGTTAGAAAACTTGTCCATGGCTAAGTATAGCTTTAAGTTTCATATAAGATGGCTGGCTTCAACTTGGTCGATGAAGACAAAGGAATTGCACAGGCGAGTGAGTGACAACTTCTACATTTCGTACTCCTAACCATCATAACAATAGATTTCAATAGATTTGAATATAAATTATTGTATCTCTTTCTTAAAAAAAAAAACGTTTATTACGACATGGATTTTTTTATTTGGTTAAAATAAAAATCCTTTCAATTGGAAAAATGAAAGAGGAAAAAAAAAAGAAAAAGAAAAAATAAAATATATTTGTGCATTTCTAACATTTTAGAAAATTATTATTTACACATATTAATAACATATTTATATATATTAAGTGTTAATGTGTCACATTACGTATATCTTATGTTGATGTGATAATATTTAAATAAATTTAAAATATCTTAAAAATAAATAAATATTTTTATAATTATTTAAATAACCACATCCAAGATTCATCCTAGGTGTGATTTTTTAAATAATTATAAATATAGAAAATATAGAAAAAATTAATTTTTAAATTTTGTTTAGATATTTGTGAGGCATTTTGCCACATCAACATGATATCCACATGGCACACCATGTCTCCTTGTTTGGTTGCTTTGTCAATCATGTCATCACTAAACGACAAAAATAGAAGGAATTTTTTAATAGAAAAGCCAATTTGCTCTTTAATTTAATGTATAAGGATTGATTTGTCTATTTTCTGAGTAAATGGGATAAAATGTAGTCGCCGCCTAATATAGGGGTCTCCATGATACTTTTATCTAATCCTACTCATCTTTTAATTCTAGTCACATACATAAATTTTTTTTTAAAAAAAAGTCAAATCATCACTTAATAGCACAAATGGATAGAACACTTAATAGAAGGACCAATTTGTATTTTCCTAGTATATGGGGGCTAGTTTTCTATTTTTTTAAGTAAATTACAATTTTGCACTAATTGTGTTTTAGATATTCCTCTAATTGTTATTATATTGTTGTCATAATTTTTTTTAATCATGATTGTTTGAATTGGATTGAATTGGTTGATCAGATTGGTTGGATGAGTATCGATTTAGAGAGAGGCATCAGATTAATTGACTTATGAACCGGTAAGGACCAATTGAACCAGACTAAAAAAACTCTAGTTGAACCAATTTTTTAACTTTTTAAGATATATATTTTTTATGATTTTTAATAATTTATTTAATTAAACCATTAAATTAATAAACTAAAGACTTGACCAATTTAATCATCAATTCGGTTCTAATTTTTATTTTATTTATATTTTAACTATTTTAAAGTTAATTTTTATATTTAATATTTTAGACCATTTCATTTCATTTCGTTTTTTTAATAATTACTTTAATTAATATTCTCGAAACTTTGTTTTATTAATCTGAAAGCTGTAAGGATTAAAAAAAATACTTTCCTTTAATCTCTAACACTAATTTTATTTATTTATTTTTTATTTTAATAAAATGCTACATCTTCATTTTTATATGACTCAATCGAAAATAACATTACATATACAATATTTAATATCAAAATAAAAATCATATATATTATTTCCATGCATTAAGATAAAATAAAAATGATGTCCTCTGAGCAGACTTATCTTTCTTACCTTAACTTTTCCAAAATCTCTAACTTTTCTTCATTTTTCTTTGTCCTCCAAAATTGACTATTCATTAGCTTTGCAAGATGATAAGCTCAATATGGAGTTATCCTCTTAATTTTGCTAACAATCTATGAATAAATTTTTGAGTTTAAGTTTGGGAAAGGGTTGAAAATAGAGGAGGGACTAAAATGAAAGAAATACAAAATTTGATAAGGTTAGGGAGAAAGAGACGTGTGTTGGAAAATATGCACATCACATATATAATAAGAGTAATTATATGTTATTATTTACTATCATAAAAGATTAGCCTAACTTAAAAGTGATCTAGTTTGGTTAAGTTTTATTGGGCTTTAGTTATTAATAAAGTATGAGCCAAATATGTATAGATACTCTAGTAACTAATTTCTAATTGATGATGGGTTGATTAGAAACTAAGGTTAATGTGCAAAAATTATATATTAGGGTTATGGTCCCCAAGTTACATATAATGTAACTTTTCTAATATCTCATCTTTAGAAAAGAGAGAGCCACCTTCTCAAAATTACTCATGTGCTAATTTGAAATATCAAAACCATAAGATCAAAATATTTCAAGAAATTCATGAATTTAGGTACGCTTCCACATCTAGTTTTGTTCTTAATTTATTATTGATGGTTTGACATGAAAAATCATGATTTACAATTTTAAGTTTATATTAGATCTTGTTTTTACGACTCTAACAAGTGGTATCAGAGTCTCGCCATGTCGAATCATTGAGAACGAATTGATTCTCTATTGTTTTTGTATTGATTATATGTTTTTGTGATTCATGCGTTTATTAATTGACCCAATGTTGAACAACTCCTTATTCAAGATGAGGTAATTATTCTAGAAGAACAAAGTCAACAACCTCAAGAACGAATGTCATTAAGAAGGTCAAATACAGAAAGGGTTATAATGGCTTCAGTGGAATATTTAACCTTAAACTGCATCAGATTAATGTTAAGTTAGTGGTTTTTCAGTGGTAACATTAATCATACATTTATATGGTGCAACTAGAAAGCTTTGTGTCTAATGATGCAAAGTTAATGATTTGTAAATTAAAGAACTCCGTCTATATGCTTAAGCAGACTTTTCGTCAATAGTATTACAAATTTTACCAAATGATTATCTGTAATATCCCGAAAATTTCTACAGTAAGAAAGTAAGATAATATTTCTGATATAGTAAAATAAGGAAATAAAGTGATAAAAAGGGTAACTTTGAGTTATGTCAACATTGGGAAGTATATTATGACATATTAATTCAAGAAATGATTAAATTGCAAAAGTGAGAAAAGTTTTGTTGTCCAAGAGTAAATACTCAAAATTTGGGAGGTTAAAGTGTAAATATGAAAAAGTTGAAGGACCAATGGTTTAAATATTTTAAGGGTGGAATGATCTAGAAACTAAGGAAAATGGATGGATTAGGACCAAATTGAAAAAGGTGAAGAATTTTGAGGGACTAAATCACAATTTTACCAAATTAAGTGATGACTCAAGAATAGAATTTTAAAATATCATGAAGGGTAAAATGGTCAATTAGAAGAGAGATAAATCTAGAAGATAATGATGATGTTGGAGATATTTTAGATTAATTAAATAAATATTAGTTTATTAGTATTTTAATTTGATTTTTAAATGATATTTTATTATTTTATTATTATTTTATTTAGTATATATATAAGAAAAGGAAGATGAAGAATCATCATCAACCTCCTATACGTTCCAACGTATGGGGAGAAAAGAAAGAAGGAAACTTTCTTTTCTTTACAATTTGGTTCTTCCACCAAAAATTCACCATTTTCACCTAGAAATCAAAAAAATTTCCATATCCATCAAGAGAGAAAGATAACAAGGAGACTATGGGGAGCTAGAATATCAAGTTAGATTCAAGAAATAGAAGCTAGAGGAGAGAGAAAATCAAGTTAAAGATTGAAATCAATAGGGCAAGGTAAGAACATCAAGATTTCAATATATTTTTTAGTTTGATATTATTGAAAAAGTATGAAATTGATGTTAATGTAGGGTTTAATTATATAAGGTTCTATGTTATTGATATGTTAGTGAAGGGAAATAAGAGGAAGTGATGAGAAATATTGTAGAGAAAGGAAAGGAGGGTGTTATAAATTTGATTATCAATATATTGCACTAAAATAGTTTTGGACAACAGTAGTAGACTAACTTTCAAAAATCACTATAAATTGTGAAAATCGAATTAGAGGATAAAAAAAAATATTGAATTAAATTTTGTTGAGTCTAGTTTCTCATAGAAGAAATGATGCAAGCAATGAAATTGTAAATCATGAGATATAATAAATTTTGTGAGACAAGGTCAGAATGAATTCTGGTTCCACTATTCTGACTTTAGAAAATAATAAAAAAATTGAATAAAAATAATTAGAGGCTTAAATTTATATGTTTAAAATCTTGAATGAGTCTATTTTCAATAGAAATAAATGGAAACATCATCCAAATTCTGTACAAAGAGATAATTAATTTTTAGTGAAGAAGGGTCAAAACTGTCATACAGCAGAACAGGGGTGAATTTAAAGAATAAACTGCACTTATTGGCTAAACCAAAAATTCTGAAAATTTTATGGTAAAAAGATAAGTGAGTCTAGTTTCAGAGAAAATTAGCAGATCCTAATTTTTAGTTTTTTAGCTCAAGATAAAAATGATTTAATGACTATGACACGGATAGATAGCAATGAATAAATTTATAAGTAAATAGTGAAATCATAGATAATGTTACTTATAAGCATGTTATATAAGTTAAGGATGTGGAATGGAGAGGGGAGGAGGACAATAAATATATAAATATTCTGTTAGTATGGATTTGCATTAAAAATGGTTAATTTGCATGATTTGGGCTCAAGGACTAAATTTAATAAAAAGTAAAACTTTAGGGGAAATTTTGTAAAAATGTCAAAAAATTGATCAAATTGCATGAAATGAGTTGTTTTATTATTTTAATTAATAAATTGAATGAAATATTAAGTTAGATCAAGATCGGGTAGAAAATCGAGGGAAATAGAAAATTTCTGAAATGCCCATATATCTTAGTATTTCTACAAATTCGCCTGGTAAGTTCGTATGAACTATATTCTATACAATTTTGATTAAAGTGAATGTTATTTGGTGATCAATAATATATATGTATATGTGTTAGTATTGAACTGAATTTAGTAAATCGAATTGAATAAGAAATATGTGTTTAGTATAATGAAAATTTATGATTGGGTATTGAAATTAGACTGATACTGAACTGAATTATGGAATACTGAATATTGTTTTGTGTACTGCATTGAACTGTGAAATTACTGAAGTAATGAATTGCTGCATTACTGTGAAACTGATCGAAATAAGGAATTATAATTGATACTGAACTAAGATGGAAATTGTATTGAAAGGTGAATTAAATACTAGTCGGGCTGAGTCAGATATAGTTGGCATGCCATAAGATTGGAACAGTATGGGAATTTATCGGCTATGCCGATTAGGCACTTTATGTGTCGTATTTTAGGAACTTTATGTGTCGTATTTCAGGCACTTTATGTGTCGTATTTCAGGCACTTTATGTGTCGTATATCAGAAACTTTATGTGTCATATTTCAGGCACCTCGTGTGTCGTATCAGGCACTTATGTGTCCTATACTGATCAGGTACTATGTACCGTTTTAGGCATAATGTGTTGTACTGGTGTGTTTGGTTGGAATCCACGTATCCGCCAAAGCCTGAGTCTATTAATAAGGATAATTAAATGAGAATTTAAATCAAACGAAATGAAACAATTAAGCTATTGAAAGGAAACATGATTGTAGAATTTAATTTGAAAATGTGAATTGAATATGAAAATGTGAATAGAAAGCATGAACTAATTGTTCATGAGATAAATAAAGGCTCAATGTAATAGTAAATGATGTTAACAAATGAAAGCCAAATTGAATTATAAATATTGAGAAATGAATTATTATTGGAAATATATTATCGAATTTAATTCTCAATTTGGTTTGAACGTGGGATTGAGTACAATCGTTCTGTGGCAGAGGATAAATTGACGGATAAGACTATAACTGGGTTATGGCACTATGAACGTAAGACCATGGTCGGACCATGGCAGTGTTTATATGTGCAAGACCATAGTTGGACTATGGCACCAAAGAACAATGTACTCATATCCGTAAGTCATTTTTTGATACAGAAAGAAATGGTAAAAGACTTATGTGGTTGAATTGAAAGGTTTATAGATTATTATTGGTATTGATCTGAAATAAATGTAACCATTGATATTTAAATGATATAACGGGTAAAGTTCTGAAGTGAGATAACATGAGTTTGAAATGACCTATCATGTGATCAATTCGGAAAAGGCAGTTAAATGCACTAGCTTATGACTATGATTGAATGATATGTTTATGACTTGTGTGTCACGCATATGGAATAAGTGTGGAAAGTAAAGAAATGCAAATGAAAATAAAGAAATTATGAAGAGTTAAAGTTATATAAAGTTCTACTAAGCTTGGGATAATATGTAATTGATACTGTGAATTTACTCACTTTGTGAGTTGATGAATATAGCTTCATGAGTACTATGGTATTAATATTGGATTATTCTTGATATGTATAGATTTCATATTTTAAAAGAACTAATATGATTAAAGACTACACGAACTTACTAAGCATTCATTGCTTACGTATTTGTTTTTATTTATTTATTTACCCTACAGATTATCAGAAGCTCGAGTTGGGTTGGAAGCTAGTCAGAGATATATCACACTATCCATTGGTTCTATCGGTAATTTTGGATGATTTGATTCTGGTTATAATGACATGTATAAGTTAATTTTGGCCAATGTTGGCTCATTAATGTTTTAATTTTGATTGGTTTCAAATATGAATGCTAGATGAAATGAAACGTCTGAAAATCAATCTATAAATTTTGGTAATGCTCCGTAACCCTGTTCTGGTGACGGATTCGGGTTAGGGGTGTTACATTATCTCATTTGTTTTAGAGATGAATTTGGTCGATAATTGTATATACTACAAGTTCAGTGGGAGTCAGGTTCTATATTTGGTTTTTTATGTTAATGGCATACTGCTTGTCAATAATAAGTTAAGTCTCGACCAATACCCCAAGAATGATTTTGAGATTAAGGAAATGGATAAGATTCCCTACATCTTAAAAGTAGGGAGTCTAATGTATGCCCAAGAATGTACACGTTCGGACATTGCGTACATTGTTGGGATGTTAAGCAAATATTTAAGCAACCTTAGTATGGACCATTGGATAGCAGCCAAAAGGGTTATGAGGTATCTTCAGAGAACAAAAGATTACATGCTCACATATCAAAGGTCTGATAAGTTAAAGATCATTAGGTATATTGACTCTAATTTTGATGGAATATTGAAGCAAAATTGTCACTAGAGTACAAATTGTGACAATAATTGGTAGTACTTTATTCCAATAACAATAGGAGCACATCAAAGTCAAAGCACATAGACATTAAGTTCCTGGTTGTTAAAGTAAAAGTTTAGAGTGGTTAGGTGTCTATAAAACATATTGGGAAAAACTCCATGATTGCAGACCCGCTTACTAAGGGACTACATCCAAGGTTTTTCAGGAGCATATTGCTTATATGGGTGTAATTTCATTTAAGGATATTTGGTTTTAGTGAGAGTTTGTACTTTTAAATGCTTTTATGTTATAGACCCATTTCCCAGTTATTTCAGTTTATGGATATTAAGTTTATTTTCTGCAAAAATAAAGTTTATTTGGTTTATTCACACTTTGGTTTTGGTAGAGATTGACCTCACTAAGGTTAAAGAGGACCAATTGGAAATAGGCATATTTGGATCATATTGCATGTAATTTCCGTGCTACACATCCATACTTGATCTATATTATTTGGTTGTGTTAATATATGTGATTAGGGATGAATTTAGTTATGATATATGTAACGAAAGTCGCATTGGTTTTATGTTAACATAATTAATGGACGAGATTGTTCAAAATACCTTTTGGATATGATAGTAAGGTTTTGAGCTCATAAGGTTATATAATGACATGTAATTATAGAGTAATTAGTATATATATATATGTGGTCCAAGTGGGAGATTATTGGAAAATATGGGCATCACATATAAAATAAGAGTAATTACATGTTATTATTTACTATCATAAAAGTTTAGCCCAAATTAAAAGTGATCTAATTTGGTTAAGTTTTATTGGAATTTAGTTATTAATAAAGTATGAGCCAAATATGTGTAAATACTCTAGTAACTAATTTCTGATTGATGCTTGGCTGATTAGACATTAGGGTTAATGTGCAAAAGTTATGTATTAGGGGTATGGTCCCCAAATTATGTATAATGTAACTTTTCTAATATCCCATTTTTAGAAAAGATGATGATGATGACAAAGTGTTGACTTTGGCTTTTTTTTTGAGATAAATCATAAAATTATACATGAACTTTGATTTTGTGCAATTTTATATATGAAATTTTTGATTTAATCTAATTCTTGTAAATTATTAACATAATTATTGGTATAACATCATTTTATATTTATCTATTGCATACATAAATAATTATATTTATCCGATATAAAAATAATTTGATGTATTTATTTCTTTAAATGTGCATGGTTAAATCAAAATTAAAGTTTTAAGTATACATTTGAACCACGATTAAAATTTTGTATGTATAATTGCACCAAATTAAAATTCATATATATAGTTATACATTAAATCAAAATTCATGTATAATGTAGGGGATGGGATGATTAGGACACTCTTAGATGTCAGGTATGTACCTGATTTATGAAAGAATCTCATCTCCTTGAGTATTTTAGACTCGAAAGGTTGCAGAATCAACATCGAGTCGAGCAACATTAAGGTGTCTCATGGAGCTCTCATTTTGTTAAAAGGTAAAAAGGTCGATAGTTTTTATATTCTGGAAGGTTCTGCAGTTACCGGTGAAACTGAACCTCCCTCATCTGTTACGGAGTCAAAGTCAACTCGTTTGGAATGGAGGCAATTTGGTCATAGGAGGGAAAAGGTATGATTGTTTCTTTGAAGGAAGGTTCTAGGTTTTGAAAAGTTAGGGCATTGTGTTCGTGAAAATCAAACCCGGGTTAGTTTTGATTTAGCAGTGCGTAAGTCGAATGCTAGAAGTCTTCTAGTTTCTAAGCACAAATTCGACTCAGTTAATTATCTACATTTTTCAAGATAGACCCGTGGCGAGCTTTGACAAAGATGACGTTGTGAGAATTCGTGTCAATGTGAAGATTGTTAGAGTTGTGTGATCCAAATTTCTGTTAAATAAAATAAGAGATTGCTTGCAAGTCAAGTTGAACAAAATATATTTTTTTTCTAGAAGATTTAATATTTATTAGTATAATATATTTAGCATATATTAGATTTAGGTTTCTTTTTAACCTATAAATAGATGTGGTCAAAACTCCTTTTGTATCATTCAAATTCGACATTAGTGAATTTTCTTCTCCTTTACCTGTGATTTTTCCCCGAAAAGGTTTTCACGTAAAATTTATGTGTTTTATAGTTTTTTCTTTGCGATATTTTTACATTGCTATTATTGACATTAAGTTTTTTAACATATAATTTTGTGATTTGTCCCTTTTTTTTTTCAACACCTTTCCAATATTCATCGATTCACTTTTTTTAATTAATAAAATTCCAATAATCTCCATGTCACATGTACAATGCTTATCTACTTCCAACATCATCCACTCCTTTTTGTACTTAAATGAACAAATTACACTCCAAGACCTTGCTTTTTTTTTCATTTATTTAATTTAGTCATTTATTTATTTTTTATTTTTACACTACGACCCAACACTTTTCACACTTTTACAATTTATTTCATTCCTTAAATCAATTTTCTTAAATTCAAAAGTCTTTTTAATTTCTTATAATACTCCTATTACCTTGTCCGCTAATATTAATAATTCTATTTTATCTATTCCAGAAATTTTGAACACGTGTTAACCCAAATCAACATTATTCACATCTCGAGGGATGTCATGGTGTTACATGTAACATGTCCATCTTTTAAACAATGTATTAAATATAATTTTTTAAATATTTTATACTTACATTAATTACTATTTTAATACTTTTATTATTAAATATTTTTATATTTTAATTATATTTTGATAATAATTACTTACATAAATTATATTAAATAAAATTTTTTTATTAAATAACAAAAATTAAATGCATCTTGCACTTGAACTTCTAGATTTTTTAACTTGTGAAGTTTTGTTGAATGGTTTAGAGGTGACCCTTTTTATAGCATCATTCATTCAAATAAAAGAGTGTTCATTCAGAATATAAACTCTTCATTTGAGTGATCCACAAATATCTAAACTACTTTATTTATTATTTACTTCATATTAATTTAATTAAGGGTAAATTACACCAATAGTCATTCAACTTTGGTGTAGCTGACAAAACAGTCACTCAAGTTTTAATTCATTCACTCAACTTTTGAAAAATAACAAAATAGTCATTTTAACCATTTTCCGTTACAGACGTAACGGAAAAGTGACATGGCATCCTATTGTGTAAATAGCCTCAATTTAAAACCCTAGCTGGGCTGAGGAGGAGGAGGAGGAAAAAGAAGAGGAGGAGGAGGAGGAGGAAGAAGAAAAAGAAGAAGAAAAAATTTCCAAAGCTCTACTCATCACCAATGGTGTATCACCATTACCTTCAAGGCTCCTTAAACCCACTTTCAAATCACAGAATCCATCAATCCAAAATCTCATTCAGGTTTCTCAAATTTTGATTTCTTCTATAGAGGAGAAGAAAGCTGTAACACCACCTAACCCCAAACCATCGCCGGAACAAGGCTATGAGGCATTACAGAACATATCGGTCAATTTAAGAGCAATTCATATGTAAATAACAAACATAGCATACTTTAATCATTAAGTCCCTTTATTGGACTCTCAAGGCCCAAATTTCATTTCAAAAGTGGACTGGGTTATTATCATTTCATACTTGTATCAAATATGTCTTTTTAGTTCCATTTATATATTTATAACCAATTTAAACATCATTCTACAACCATAATCACAAAACTCTTATACTTAATCTATACATCACCTAGGTACATGCCACATTATCAAAACAAATATACATCACTAAAATTTCTCTGAGGTCGGGATTGCTCTGGATGCTGGACTGGACACTGGCTTTCTACTAACTTGCGCACGGAAACAACCGTACGCTGAGTATGGGTATACTCAGTGGTATTACCATAATTCAAATTTATAACATTATACAAATAAATATGCATATCCAATTTATGCTAATAATCTTTCAATAAACATTTAATACATTAAATCAACTTGTTTCAACAACAACAATAATAATAACTATCTTTCAATTCGATGCGTTCATTTATAATCAATTTACACTTATAATTTTTAACACTCAATTTATACATTAAATCCATAAATAAATTTCAACAACTTGTATTCAATTAAATTCACATATTATTTCACTATTTCAAATCATTTTATTTTCACTTTTCATTTTTTCAACAATAGTTATTTCAATTTGCTTTTCTTCACTTAGATTTTTACATCATCTCATACTACCAAAACATTTCATAAACTATATCATTATCTATTTCTTGAACCCATGGTACATACATTTCATTTCTACATCTCAATTTAATATCTCATTTCAATTCATTTTCAAGATCATTCAATAAAATTTATATTATCAAAATTATTCATTTACCCCTATTAACTTAACTCGGACTTTGACGGATACACGGATCTAACCAAACACACTAGTACAGCACATTGTGCCTAAAACGGTACATAGTACCTAATCAGTAATCAGTAACGGTAGCAGTAACAGTAACAATATTCTACACACAAAGTGCTGAATCTGTAACAGTAACGGTAATAGTATTTGACACACAAAGTGTTGAATCGGTAACAGTAATAGCAGTCAGCAAATAAATGTCTGATCAGTAAGCCGGCAAAAACCCCGTACTCTTCGATATCCTATGGCATGCCAACTATATCCGACTAGCCCGACTAGTTAATAGGTATTTAATTCACTTTTCAGTACAATTTCCATCTTAGTTCAGTAGCAATTATAATTCCTTATTTCAATCAGTTTCATAGTATTGTAGTAATTCATTACTTCAACAATTTCATAGTTCAATGCAGTACACATAACAATATTCAGTAATTTCACAATTCAATTCAGTACTCAAATACAATATTCAATATTCCATAATTCAGTTCAGTGTCAGTCTCACATATCAATTTCCACTTTCTCAATTAAACTCCAATAAAATCCATATCCATCACCAATTTCAATATTCCAGTTCAATGCCACAATAGTTCAATAATTCAATTCAAACCATTTCAATTTCTATTCAATAATCACATTTCAATTTCACTCAATTCAGAATTTCTCATGTTCACAATTCAAATCAATTTTTCAATCCAATATGCATTTCAATACCACATTAATTCTTTTAATTTATATCCTATCACTAGTAATTTCCATTCAATTCACATACAATTCAATATCATTTAATTCAATATCGATATTCACCTTATTTTTATTTACTAAACATATTATTCAAAATTCAACAATCGCTATTAATAAATTCAATACCAATACGTATTTATCATTCAATTCAATCATGATACTTACCTCAATTTGCTTATCATGTATATTAATTTAAATTTTAATAATTAATAATTAAATTCGAATTATGGTAATACAAACCAAAATTTCTCTCGAGTCACTTCTTGTCCACCTTTTCCTTTCCTTGCTCGGACAATGACTCTTGCACGACATTAGCTACGTAATTAAACAATTAAAAATCATTAATACACAATTTCATCAAAATATTTTCATTTATACATAAACTTTACCTAAATTCTAATCTAATCCCTTATCAATACTAATTTTATTTTCCCAATCTAACTCCTTATTCTCTCTTTAATTCATACTATAAACTCATTTTAATTATTCAATTTCACCATAAATCCCTAATTTCGAGATTCTTTCAATTTAGTCCCTACTATTCAAAATTTACACTTTATTTTACAATTAAATCCTTTACTAGCTTCTAACTTGAAATTAAATCAATTTAAACCCTAATTCATCATCTTTTCCAACATGAACCATGTCTAAAAAATATATAATATCTTACAATATTTCAACATAAATCCAATAATACTTTGTTCTAGGATTCCAAAAACATCAAAACTAAGAGAACAGTGATTAAATTGACTTACCAAATTAACTTTCAACCTTGAAACCCCAAATTTCCCCTTTTCTTTTCCTTTCTTTCTTTCTCACTGTTTCTTTTCTGTTTCGTCCATGCTTAAAGTTCTGTTTCTTTCTTTCCTTTATTTCATTTACTTTATATATATAATAATATAATATAACAACATACTTATTAATTAAATAAACATAATATATAATATATATTTTAAATTAAAAATATCTTAGATATTTGTTTTGTTATGCCGCCTCAATTTAGGCTGATGGCATAATTACCTATTTGGTCCTTTTAACTTTCTTTAATCTATAATTAAACTTTTATCTCTATTTCAATTTAATCCTTTTTCATAATTACTCCTAATTAAGTCAAATTCACCTAACCAAAACTTAATTGATCACACAACTAACTTCGTAAATATTTATTAAAAATATTTATGAAACCCGTTTCACTAAAATGAAGGCCCGATAATTCAATTTCCAATGCATGCACTTTTTAGGTCATTACCAAAGCCCCATAGAGGAGAAGTGGTAGCCAAAATTTCATCTATATTTAACAATGGAGATGGTAGATGGGGGTATTTTAATTTCTCAAAAATTTGACATGTTTTTTGTTCTCAAAGAGATGGGTAAATTTTTGACATGTTTTTTGTTTTCTCAAATTTTGCAGCAATGGCTTTGCTTTCGAATTCTTCCAAACAATCCCTTCTCCCAACCTTCATTTACTCTTCCTCTAAATCTTTCTCATTTGATTGATTCCGCGATGCCAACACCTCTACCTTCATTGCTTCGCACAAATCTCTTAATGCCAATAACCCGTTCAATCTTGAGTTCCCTTTCAGCAAGTTCAACCCAGTTGAATTTCTTCGTCACTTCCCATTCCTTAATTCTTCTTTTCTTTGGCAGGAACCATTTTTTCTTCAAGGCTTGAACAAGGTGAGCTCTTCTTAGGTGCTTCCCAAACATCTTTAAATCTAGGTTGTTGATTGTTGAATGGATGATTGAATAATTGAGATAAGGTGGTGGTGGTTTGGAGGTCAACGATGGTAATGCCAAAGATGGTTGTGGCAGAGGCATTGACGACAAGATTCTTGGGATGGAGAAGAAGAAGAAGTATATGGAGAAGAAGAAGAAGTATAAACATATTGGGCCATTTATGTAAAAAGTAAAAATGTTGGACCATTTATTAAAAAACAAAAAAGGACGAAAAAAAATAGTCACTAACTTTGCCTTTTCCAACATGACAACTTGCCACATCAACTAGTTAACTGGTCACGTTACCTGTACCATTAGGTTTGTAATAGAAAACTTTAATGAGTGACAAATTTGTCACTTTTTGATAACATTAGTGATAGTTTTGCTATTTTTCAAAACTTGAGTGACTGAATTGAGACCTGAGTTACTGTTTTGTTAGTTACTTCAAAGTTAAGTGACTATTGTTGTAATTTACCCTTTAATTAATTAAAGATTAAATACTATTTAATATTATCACTTAATGAATTTAATTTAATTAGTGATAATATAATTTTTTATTATTTATCTCTTAATTAATTAGTGAAAAAAATTATAACATAGTATATGGTGTCATATTTTAATCCATGATAATTTCAGCAAAACATTTATACTTTATGATTGGCCTGAAAAGTTTTTCACTATTCAAGTACTGCTAGAGTTGTGTGACCCAGATCCTGTTTGATCCGGCCTGAAAAGTTCAAGGTGCAACTCACTTGTTAAAGAAATAAAATGGAGAGGCAAAATAGGGGATCTGTGGGGAGCTATACTTATTTTATTAGACATTGATTATAATAGGGTTATTTAACCCTTAAAATGTGTGTAATTGAAAACCTCTTGTATTGTTGTTTTTCAACCTTAATGAATTTCTCCTCCTCTGCCAATGATTTTTCTTGAAAAGAGTTTTCCACGTACAATCTACGTGTTCTTATTTTTCTTTCTTATTATTTTGCGATCATTCCTATTATCATTATTGACGTATAATATAACAAAAAAATCTAAATCAACCAAAATAAAATCAAACCCTATAAATACATTATTTAAATCTAAATGGCTATATATTCTTTTAGAAAATTCAAAGCAAAAAACCTAGCAAAAGGAGAGAAAACAAAAACAAAACAGCTTATTTTTCCCTCAATCAACCCAAATAAAATCCAACCCTCAAAATACATAATTTAAATTTAAAACAATTATATATTCTTTTAAAAAATTCAAAGTAAAAAAACGAAGGAGAAAAAAAAAGTATTATTATTTTAGTATAATTACAAGTATCCTTTTCCATTTTATGATTTGAATCTAGTCATATTTGGGTCAAGATTATATTCAGGTAAAATTCTTCCTACAATGTCGATTTCAATATTTGAGCTTAATCCAAATGGCCGAACAATAATTCATTTTCACTTTTTTCAATCCCTTATTGGTATTTTTATTTTATTTTATTTTAATTTGTGTAACATGTAATAGAATGAATGTTGAACAATCCTTGCTAAGCTAAATATTTTTTTTAATCATTTGTTACCATTTTTAAGCTAAATACGTAATACGAAGTTTAATTTCTACAATACATTGCATCTTTCATGATTTATACTACAGACGCAAAGTTGGTTGAAACTTATTCTCCCTCGCTACTCTTGGCCATGAAGAGATGTAACACCCTAAACACGGCCTAGACGTTATGGTCGAATCTGATGATGTCACAAGGTAGTGCTTTTCGAAAAAAAATGTTGTCGCTAAATTCCCTTTTCTATTTAACCATTTTTTCATTACGTTATGTTAATTTCAAATCGTGTCGTTCGTTTCCAAAATATTATTCATTTACAAATTGTTATTCAATTTCAAAAAAAAAATTTATTGCGGAATCTTTTAAACAGTTTGCGTATTCGTGGTATTTTTTATAAAACATTAATTTCATTTGAAAACTCGAGTTTTACCTAATACTAGCAGGTTTAAATCATAAAACTGTATAAAATCCAAATTTTAAATCAAAATTCATAAAGGTCATAATTACAGCAAAATACTCCCAAATAAAAGTAAAATCATAAATAGGTAGTAAACAATGTAAAAGAAGTCGTGTGGCCATCACTGAGTCCTCCGTTGCACCTATCCGCCTATATCTGGGGATTACCTGTACAGATTAAACAGAAGGGGTGAGTTTACGTAAACCCAGTGTGTAATCCCCATACAAATGAACAAACAGTAAACAAATAATCATAGTCTGGGCTTAAGCCCTTTTCAGTATTTGTATCAGTCCAGTGTAGGCCTTAGCCCATCTTAGTACAAAAACAATCATGCAGTAGGGCTTTAGCTCATCACAATATCAGTAGCAGTAACAGACACGCAGTCACAAAAATCCTACCCATCCAGCCTCTACACACCATCTCTGTCCAACCCTACACTCCATGTGGGGATATAATCAACCCACCCATCCCTACACTCCAAGGAATTACCGGAAGAGGCACAAAATAGTAATTTGTAGCTGAGCTGCTAGTATGTTAGGCTTAAGAGCCTTTCAGTACACTTCCTTCAAATATAATAATCCCCCAACCCAATGCAATGCAATATATAGATATGACATACTGTAACATAATATCATGTATGTAAACAGGGCATACAGTATCAAATCAGTGGGACATCATCAGGTTTAATCATATCAGTCATACAGTCATTTCAGTCAATTAAGGGTCTAGGTAAACTTACCGACCCTACAGTGGGTTCACAGTCGACTTGAGCGACCAGTGCAACCTTATCAGTCAAACAGTGAAAATGGGCCTACAAGCCCATAATGTTCGCCCGTGTGCCCCACACGACCCAAATTGGCCTTGGCCCCGTGATCCATTTTAATGTAACCCGTGCTAGTTAATTTTTCATATGTGTTTCCACTATTTACTTATATGATCCTTCAAAACTGTCTACTTGAGTCACTGTTACTAAATTATTTGTATCTTAAGCTACAGAATTCTAAATTAAGATCTGCAAATTTTTCCTAAAAATAAACTCACATATCTTTTTAACATAAAATTTTTAGAATTTTTGGTTTAACCAATAAGTACAGTTTATTCTTTATATTTCCCCTGTTTTGCTGTCTAACAATTTTGACCTTTGTAAACTAAAAATTAATTATCTTCTCATACAGAATTCAGATGATGTTCCCATTTGTTTCTCTTGAAAAGAGACTCATTAAGGATTTTAAACATGTAAATTCTAACCCATAATTATTTTTATACAATTTTTAATAATTCTCCAAATTCAGGACAGAGGATTCCAAAATCATTCTGACCCTGTCTAAATAAAATTCAAATATCTCATAATATGAAATTCTTTTGCTTACTTTGTTTCTACTATGAGAAACTAGACTCAAATATTTTTAATCCCATATTTTTTTCATCCTCTAATTCGATTTCCACAATTTGTGGTGATTTTTCAAAATTAGCCTACTACTGTTGTCCAAACAACAAGCAATTTTGGCTTTTTGCCGAATCCCTTATTTTTGTGTTCCGGGTACACAGCTGGTTTTGTTTGATGCTAAAACAGTCCCCGAGCACTCCAAAGCCTATAATTGAACAAATAACACCATAATCAGTCTTACCTTGTGATTAATCAAAATCCCGAAACGAAAATACTTACCCATAAAACGATGAACACTTACCGCAAAACTTCAAATCGGTACATTTACGAAAATCACGATGAGAACCTTAATCTTCGCGAAATGCTACTGCCAACACCCTGGAATTAGACTATTGAACACAAAATAATATCTTAAAATGATACACAACAACTTACTGAATTTGCACAAGTGCTGCTTAAAGCTATGAAATCAAGAGGAAAGAATGGTTTAGGGGAAACAAGGGAATTTCAGCAGTAGTAGAGGAAAGAAAAGAAAAGATAATCGAGTAAGAAACAAAGAGGAAGAAAATTTTGGCAGAGATGGGGGAGAGAAAACGTCAGAAAGATGGAGAGAGAAATAACTCTTTTTTTTTTAAAAAGGAAAAAGTGATCAGATTTTGGATATTGTCCCTCATAATCCCCTAATTCACCCCTAATATCGCTTCCTCACTTCTCACCACACATCCACCACTCAGAAACCCAGTTCAGCACAACTCTTACCGAAATTAGGAGCAAAAATACAACCATTGCCGTCTCAAAAATTCAAACTCATGACCTCCCTCACACAAACACTCCACTTATTCACCAAACCAACAGGCCCGTTTTGTTAATTATTTGCCAACTTTTACTTAAAACCCTATTGACTAAAGATAGGGCTTATTCATAAAAATACCAAATTTTGCCCAAATTTTAGCTTCAACTTGGGACCTCCCAAACACTCCCAGAACACATAACTACTAAAGTTAACAAATATTTGTATCACACATTCACAATACCAAAAATTAAAATTTTGGGGCGTTACAAGATATATCTTAATTAACCTCAATGGTCAATGAGCACTACAGGGTTATGGCTCTCAGTTTCTTATATAAGGGGAGGAGCATCCCTCTCAACTTTCAAACTGATTCATTGAGTAGATTACAATGGCAATAGTAGTGTTTTTGGTCTTTCTTCTACCACTCTCCTTGTTCCTGTTCATTCTCCTAAAACATGGCAATTCTAATCGTCTTCCCCCTAGCCCTCCTTCTCTTCCTTTGATTGGTCACTTACATATACAGCTGTTTGATAACTCAGCCCCTCATATTTTTCTTAGCAAACTCTCTCAAAAGTATGGTTCTCTCGTGTACTTGTGATTTGGGTTTAAGCCAATCCTTGTAGTTTCTTCAGCAAAAATGGCTAAAGAGGTTATGAAAACCCATGACCTTGACTTTTGCAGTAGGCCGCATCAACTTTGTAGTCATAAATTATCTTATAATGGCTCGGATTTGGCTTTTTCACCGTATAATGACTACTGGAGGGAGATGAGGAAAATATGTGTTGTACATCTCTTTAGCGGAATGCAACAGTATCGTCCCATCCGAGAAGGTGAAGTTGCTCGCTTGATTGAAAAAATATCCAAATTATCTGTTGATTCTAAACCTGTCAACTTGAGTGAATCAATGATGTGCCTTTCCAGTACAATAATTTGTAGAATAGCCTTCGGCAAGAGGTATGACGAAGAAGGAGCCGAAAGAAGCAGATTCCATGAGCTGCTTAATGAAAGTCAAGCCATATTCTCAAGCTTCAGTTGTTCTGACTTCTTTCCTTACATGGGTTGGCTCGATAGATTCACTGGATTGCATAGTCGTCGTGAAAAAACATTCAAAGAACTTGATACTTTTTATCAACAACTCATTGATGAACATCTGGATCCTAATAGGCTAAAACCGCAACAAGAGGACATACTCGACGTGCTACTACAAACATGGAAGGATCACGACTTTTCATTTGATCTGACTATCGATCAGATAAAAGCTATTCTTATGGTCATTTCATCTCTACTCAAAACTTTCTATCATTAATTAACTTTTGAGCCTCACACTTTGTACGTATATATAACCCTTTGTTTTCCATGCAGAATGTGTTTATCGGTGGAACAGACACATCTTCAGCCACTGTGATATGGGTGATGAGCTTCCTAATGAAAAATCCAAAATGTTTGAAGAAAACTCAAGCAGAAATAAGAAATTTGGTTGGACAAAAAGGTTTTGTAAATGAAGATGATACTCGAGATTTGACTTACTTAAAAGCTGTGATAAAAGAAACCTTCAGATTGCAACCGATAGCTCCATTGTTAGTGCCACGAGAAACACTCCGAAAGTGCAACATAGGCGGGTACGATATACCTGCCAAAACCTTAGTTTATGTGAACGCATGGGCAATAGGAAAAGACCCTGAAACTTGGGAAAATCCAGAAGAGTTTTATCCTGAAAGGTTCATTGGTAGTCCCATTGACTACAAAGGACAACACTTTGAGCTCATACCATTTGGTGCTGGTAGAAGGGTTTGTCCTGGAATGCATATGGGAGTTGCAGTAGTGGAACTTGCCCTTGCAAATCTTCTTTACAAGTTCGATTGGGAAATGCCGATTGCGATGTCAAAAGAAGACATAGACTTTGATGCACTACCTGGTCTCGCTACACAAAAAAAATCCTCTTATCCTTGTGGCTAGGAAGATTTATTATTAAGCAATCCCTGCCTTTGGGATTGTTACTTGTTTACTGGTTGCGTATGAATAAGATCTTTAGTAACACTTTGGATTTGATATGCAATATGAAAATCAGTTAAAAAAATAAGTTATGAATAAAACTCTCAATTTATACATATACATGAGTCATAATACCAACTCATAATACATACATATAAATATAAAATTAAAAAAATAAACCAATAAGATTAACTAAAGAAAATCATAATTATTTTATTTATTAATAAAGCGCATGGGTTCTATCCTCAAAGTGGCTATAGGAATTTGTTTTTTCAAAATCTAGACAAAAAATCGAGTATTGTTGTTAGAGTTGTGTGACTCAAATTCTAAGAGATTATTTGCAAGTTAAGTTGAACAAAATATATTTTCTTTCTAGAAGATTTAGCATTTATTAGTATAATATATTTAGTATTCATTAGCATGGTTTATTTGACCTACTAATTTAGCCTATAAATAGGTTCTTTTATAACTTTAGAAAATACACCAATTAAATATTAGAACTCATAACACATTTAGAGAATTTTGTATTTACGTTTTGAGGATTTTTTTTTTCTGATTTTCGCGGTTTAGTTTTTATCTCCATCTTTTGTACTCTTTATTCTTTTGCCATTATAGTAAAATTATATTTGCCCATGGTTTTTTTATCCTCTTCGGAAGAGTTTTTTCATGTTAAATTTGTGTGTTCAATTTCTCAATTATTCCACTATTTTTTTTACTTGTTGCTTAATCGGGTCAATCCTAATAGTATTGGTAACATATTATTAAATAAATAATAAAGAGAATAACAACAAGAGAAATAAATGAATAAAAGAAAAATATATTTTCTATTTATCAATAGCCATATTTACAATACTTCTTCAAAATCTATATTTATAAAAATAAAAGAGTGTAAATAAAATTCTACACATATTAAACATCAAAATCTTAAAATGAATTACGCATTCAAAGGAATTTTTTTTAACATTGTTTGGTCGATAAACAAAAAAAAGGAAAACGAAAATGAACTTTAAAAAAATAAAGGAAAAAGAATTAAATTGTTTCAAAAGAAAAAAATATATAGAGACAAATGTGAAATTTAACTTAAAATTTTTTACTTAAATTAATGATTTAACGTATCGCATTAGTAAGGATGAAATAAAATTTTTTACAATAATAAAAATACAATTTCACCATTTTAACATTATAATAATATGTCACTATTTTAAATTTTAAATTTTACATGTAACAGAATTATTCACGAAAAATAATAGATTATTATTTTTATAAATTTTTAGAATTGAATAAAAATAAAACATAAAACATAAAAAACTACAATTTTAATATATAATTATATCTAATTAAAATTCAATTATCACATCACAACTCAATTAAAAGTTGGAATATAATTTTGAGATTATTGTTTTACAATATTCTCACCTTTTACCAGTGGAAGTTCCACAAATAAATCTGTAATGAAAACAGTCAGTGGATAAGAAATAATTCGTGGTTAAATTGCACCGTCTGTGCTAACTGCTGTATGACGTTATTTCTACTGAATAACATGGTCTTAGATGTAATAATTATTCTAATAAGAAGTTGTAATAATTATTAGGTATAATGTTAAATTTAATTTTTAATGGTGATAATTTTTGTTAATTTTTTTTAATTTGATGAGTCTAATCGTTTTTTTTAAATGTTAAATAAAATATTATTTTCTAACGATATTAGTATGTTAATTTGTATGGATGTTTACGTATACTTTATGCTAACACTATTTATCTTATATGTCATGATAATAAATAATTTAAAATTTATAAAAATATTTAAAATTAACTTTTCTGTATAAAAAAAGTGTATTAACTTTTCTAAAAGATTATTGTTAAAATTTGAGTCATTTTAAAAAATAAATACTAAATATACAAAAGATATTATTAATTTTTTTCATTAAAGAAAATATTGTAGGTCTTAAATTATTAAGATATTAAAATTATTTTTTTGATAAAAATATATACTTAGAAAGCTAACGAGTAATCTTATTTGTTTTTGTTGAAAAAGCAAATGAATAGAGGCGACTCCAGGAGCTGGTAGGGTCCCAGTCCCCCCTAAATGAAAATTTCTTGTTTTGATTCTTTAGAGAATTTTAAAATTTTAAATTAGTAAAGGTAAAATTACACTTTAATCCCCTTAAAAGTATAAAAATTTAATTTAATTTTTTAAAAATTATAAAAATATAGAAAGATTTAAAATTTCATTTCACCCCTAATGAATTTTTTTTTCACCCCTCAAAACGAATTGGGTAGAATGTAGTCATATAGTGCTTATTAAGAGAGGGGCCAAAGCATGAGTTGAAAAGAAATATATATCAAATCTTATTGAGGTTGGTGTCATTATTGTTAACGCGATTAAATATCCTCCAATTAAATTAGTTTGAGGCTAAGGGTTTACACTAATTAAGAAATGTATGTATATATAGATATAATTCCATCAAACATTCTAAACTATAGTTAAATTTTAAATGGTATGATGAAAACTTTAGTATTTAATATTTATTATTATTTTAACTTTTAAATTTTAAAATTTAGTGGAATTGTTATTTTTTATGCAAAATTTGATTGAATCCTTGAAATTTTAATATTGTTGATGTAGGAGTAGTGTGACAGTTCATGTGTACCTCAAAATTTTTTTACAAAAAAGATCCACATCAATAATGAAGTATATATGAATTGTCACATGAGCTATCACGCCATCCTATTAAAATTTTATTAGTCTAGTAAACTGTTAGGGATCGACCCGATTAAGCAACAAGTAACAAAAATAGCATAAATTGAGAAATTGAACACACAAATTTAACGTGGAAAAACCCTTCCAAAGAGGATAAAAAACCACGGGCAAAGATAAATTTACTATAATGGCAAAAGAACGAAGAGTACAAAAGATGGAGATAAAACTAAACCCCAAATCCCGAAAACAAAGAACCCTCAAAACGTGAACACAAGATTTTCTAAGTGTGTTATGAGTTCTAATCTCTAAAGGGTGTATGATCTAAGGTTGTAAAATAGTCTATTTATAGGATAAATTCATATGTCATATAATAATAAAATAATCTAAACTAATCAGTATTTGATTGAAACAAATAAACAGAGTTTAACTAGAAGATTATTTCTCAAATTTGACTGAAAATAGGAGTCATACTTAACAAATTTCCACCTTGACTCATATTTCTACAACACCATCTTTGCCAAAGCCCTCCATGAGCCTATCTTAAACTATGCAGGGAATTAACTGAGTCGAATCTGTGCTTAGAAACTGGAAGATTTCTAGCCTTCGACTTGTACATTGCCAAATCAAAACTAACCCGGGTCTGATTTTCACGAACACAGTACCCTAACTTTTCGAAACCTGTATCCAAAAGAGAACCTTTTTTCAACGAAACGGTCATACATTTTCCCTCTGATGACCAAGTTGCCTCTGTTCCAAACGAGTTGACTTTGACTCTGTAACGGACGAGGGACGTCCGATTTCACTGGTCACTGTAGAATCTTCCAGAATATAAAGACTGTCAGTTCTTTTACCTTCTAACAAAACGAGAGCTCCACGAGATACTTTAATGCCGCTTGACTCGATGTTGATTTTGCATCCTTTCAAGTCTAAAATACTCAAGGAGATGAGATTCTTTCGTAAATCAGGTACATACCTGACATCTGAGAGTGTCCTAATCGTCCCATCGTGTATCCTAATTTTAACAGTACCAATACCAATTACCTTACTAAATGAATCGTTTTCTATGCGCACAACTCCACCTTCAACCGAACTATATGTGGAGAACCATTCTCTATTGGGACATTTGTGGAAAAAACATCCCGAATCTAGGATCCATTCGGACGTGAGCTTGGAGTTATCGCTCGTTGACACTAACAAGAAATCATCACTGCTTTCATCGATCAAATTGCACCAGCTACATCTTCCTCGTTACTATCAACAGCTCTTTTATTTTGCAGTTTATAACAATCTGCTTTGGCGTGACCTAACTTTTTACAATAGTGACAACTTTTGTCTCGTTTCTTTGATGCCATCAAAACAGAAGCTTGCCTATCTGCCTGGCTATCCAAACCAAACTTATTGTCGAGTTTGTCTCTACTCAACAAATGACCCTTCACATCTTCGAACGAGAGTTTGTCTCTGCCATAAATCAGGGTCTCCCTAAAAGACTTGTATGAAGGGGGTAAAGAGCACAATAATAGCATAGCTTGATCTTCATCATCAATATGAACCTCAACATTCTTTAAATAATTTAAAAGAGTAATGAATTGACTGATGTGATCTCTAAGAATCTCACATTTGTTCATGCGAAATGTAAATAGACATTGTTTCAACAGTAAATGGTTAGCCAGAGACTTAGTCGCATAAAGAGTTTCTAACATTTTCCACAAGGCGAACGAGGTCTTCTCCATCAATACCTCCTACAATACCATATTCACGAGGCACAACTGGATTGCAGACAAGGCCTTTTCATCAAGCTCTTCCCATTCTGTTTTATTTAGATTCTCAGGCTTTTTCCCAGTAACAACCTTTTTCAAACCGGAATGAACTAGAATTGCCATCATTTGAACTTACCACGGATTGAAAATTAAACTTCTCAATTTCAAACCTTGTTGCTGCCATATCTGAATGGGCTGATCTATGAAAATTGAACTAGCTCTGATACCACTTGTTAGGGATCGACCCGATTAAGCAATAAGTAACAAAAATAGCAGAATAAATTAAGAAATTGAACACACAAATTTAACGTGGAAAAACCCCTCCAAAGAGGATAAAAAACCACGGGCAAAGATAATTTTACTATAATAGCGAAAGAACGAAGAGTACAAAAGATGGAGATAAAACTAAACCCCAAATCCTGAAAATAAAGAACCCTCAAAACGTAAACACAAAATTCTCTAAATGTGTTATGAGTTCTAATCTCTAAAGGGTGTATGATCTAAAGTTGTAAAAGAGCCTATTTATAGGATAAATTTATATGTCAAATAATAATAAAATAATCTAAACTAATCAGTATTTGATTGAAAAAAATAAACAGAGTTTAACTAGAAGATTATTTCTCAAATTTGACTGAAAATAGGAGTCATACTTAACATAAACATTTTCATTAAAAAACTTTTTACTAAATTTTGAAGATTAGAGATCAAAGTGATATAAAAAAGATATTAAGGCCAAACTAAAATTTGATTTACAACTATCTCCAATAGTTGTATATCTGTTTAATGTTGTTAATCGAGTTGGTGTCACAAGTCAACTCTAAACTAACTCACAATTGATGAAAAAATCATGATAAATAATTGTAGTGCATTTACTACAGCAAATTAAGCTTTTAGCGGCGTTTTTAGTGGCGTTTGGAGCGAAAACGCCACAAAGGTTGAACTTTATATACCATTAGTGAAGCTAAACAAAAAATGCCGCAATAAGTCTTTTTTATAGTGGCATTTATGGAAATAACACTAAGAAAGGTAGAGAAATAGCGATGTTTGTCCCTAAACGCAGCTAAAGGTATAACAACAATATGAAATTCCATCCAACCTGAACTAAACACAAAATAAAGAAAGGAAAATGGGAAAGAAAACGATGATTGATGACATAGAACAAAGCAGGAGCAACTTAGCTGATCTCCGTCTCCTTACCTTAAGAGAAAAAGGAAGTATCTGAGAGAGGGAGATACATCACCATGATTCTCGCGGTGTTATTTGCCAACTCTAAAGACAACATCTTAGTTGAGCGGTACATTTGCCCCTCCATTTTCTCCCATCCCATCCCATCCTATGCTTTGATTTCTTTTGCTGATTTTTCCAACTATGCTCTTTATCGCTTCTAGTTTGTTGAATTATTTGAATCTTTTTTTATATAGATTTAGATCACTAATGGGTATTTTTTTATGGAAATCAAATAATTTTATTCTACTGTTTGGATGGGATTTGATTTGGTAGAAATCGGAAATGGATGATGTTAGGCAAACACATAGTCTGTTATGGCTGTTCATGATCTATGAAGTCGGCTTGATAGTTATTAGTAGAAACGAAAAAGAATGATGATGAAATGAGATAGATTCAGACAAATGATGTTGCTTTTGAGTTGATCATTCCACCATTTGCTAATGAAACCCTATTTTTTTCTCTCCTCTTTTAATAATTCCTAGGAAACATATTTGAGAATCTGAGCCTAGATTAAACCTCTGATATTAAACTCAGGAAACAATGTAAGAGAATATTATCTATTCCAAAGTCCAAATGAGGTCCAAAGTCAAACCAACATAAAGAAAGGACCATAGTTTCAAAGGTCTTGGAGACTAATCACAACTTTTCTTGTCATCCATATGTTAGTGACGGTCACTAAACTAACTATAATTACGACAAAGGCAAGCGCACCTATCGAACAATAGTATAGCTATGGTGAGTAGGGAATATCGTATCTACGAGGACTAAAAGTATTAGTAGTTACTATTTTTCTATTATTTAGCCGATACATTGGAGTAATTGCTTTTAATCTAAATTTACTAATCTAATCTAACTAAAACGCAATAGAGAATGAAATAGGAAAATAATCGAAGATAACCTATGGGATAGACAATACCCAAGAAAGAATCCACCTAGACTTCATCTATTATTATGAATTTGAATTAAACGATTTATTTACTTGTGTCTTGATTTGTAGAAATCCCTAAATTATGTTAATATATCTTTCGAATAGTAAGAAAAATTGACTCTAGGTTGATTAATCGAAATCTCTTTCTAATTAAAACCCCTATTGTCGCATTAACTCGATCTATGAATTCTCTTATTAGATTTGACTTTAATCTGGTAGATTTATGTCGTTCTAGGATTGCATGCAACTCCACTCAATTATGCTAGATCTACTCTTAAACAGGGACTTTTGCTCAACTAAAATAAGCGCATTAAACATGGATTAATATCCCAAAAAATTAAACCACTAAATAAGCATACATAATTGAGAACAATAATCAAGTATTTATCGCGTAAAAATAAAAATTAAATAATAAGATTTATCATAGGTTTCATCCTCTTTAGGTATCTAGGGAATTTAGTTCATAATCCTAAATGGAAACATCTCAAAGTTAGGATAACCATAAGACATAAAAAAACTCAATAAAACTTCAAAAGAAATTAAATGGAGATTTTCGATCTTGAGGGAGATCCGCTTCCAAGTTGGTTCTGATGGCGTTCTTCGAGTGTTTTCTTCGATTTTCTCTGAGTTTCCCCATTAGGTCTTCTTCTAATTGGTATTTATAAGTTTAGAATGCTCAGAAAACCTAAAAATTGAGTTTTTTCGTGTATCTGGGAAGCAGGTTGTGAAATTGACACAGGTTGGCACATGGGCTTGTGGCCAGCCCATGTGGAAATGCCTATGCTCACCTAAGTATAGAAACGTGAATTTAAAGGATTAGGAGCATCAAGTTCACTAATTTACATAATAAATCATCCAAAAGCGCATCAAGAATGGGATTAAAACTATGTTACGTTTATAGCTTATCAGTCATTAGTAGAGATATGTGCTTAGAAAGAGTAGCCAAAGGAACATGACCTGGTTATGTTTCTTCAAAGATGGTCTGAAGAAAGGTTAACGGAAAAAGAAGCATTTAATGACATCTCCTCATTAAATGGTTGCTCTTAGGACTTTATCCATGGTTTCGTATTTTTCAGTCTCAAGAATCCTACTAATTATAGCTTCAGTCTTGTGAGAGTGAAGTAGTTTGAACTCATATAAATTATTATTTGTAATTGTTTCTTTCAATATTGATCTGTTCTTTTGAGGAATATGCAGTCTAACTTTCAAATATTGGTATTTTATTTCTTTTTGATAACATAATTGAGTATTGCTTCATAAATTATGTTTTATTGCAGCTTTAATGGAGTTCTAGCTGAGAAACGGCTGCATTAGAGATCTTTCCTAGTTAAACTGGGAGCAGATAATCTTAAAGGTGTTAAAAATGAAGAGCTGCTTGTTGCTTCTCACAAGTATAAATATCTTTTTTCGTGTGGCTTGGTAACTTTCATAAGTGGAAAAGCCATTTTGAGAGTAAAAAGAAACATAGTCTGTACTTACGTATACGTTTTAAACTGGGCAGTGGAAAAGCCATTTTGAGAGTAAAAAGAAATGTAGTCTGTACTTACGGATACATTTTAAACTAGGCAGTGGGTTTTTCAAATTTAAAATACAGTAGTAGTATAACCTTTTTGCTTCTGTCATGTTTTATTTTTTCTACCCTGAAATTAAGTTAATTCCATGAATTAATTCATCATGGCCACAGGTTTCCTATCTTTTTTTTTGTGGATGAATTTGTTTCCTAAACCTTAATTAAAGCCATCTTGAGATATCAATTTAAATAAATGAACAAAAATGTTCCTTTATCAAGTCTGTTTACATTGTTTACACGATGCCTGGAGATTTCAGTGTCTATGTTGTTGGCAAAGATGAGTATGATGACTTCTAATGATGAGTGTTCATCCAGTGCCAAAGTCTGATTCTATATATGAGGGATCTTTGTAAAATAACAAGAAGGAAATTTGATTTATGCTAAATCACTCATCTAAGTGATCAATTGGTGTTTTTTGGTGATTGTGATGTGAATAAAATGACCAAATCTTTACTTTAATTGTTAGGATTCTTAGTTGCATAACTAAGTTATTCATCATCTTCTTGAAAATTGATTTAAGGGCTGTAACTTTCATGTTTTACCATTTTGGTTCATATTTAATATATTTGGAGTTTACTGTGTAGGGTAAAAATGGAGTTTGGATTAAATTTCCTATTGGACTCATACATCTAGTTGAAACTTCTTGGAACTAAGAAAACAGAATGAGAAATTTGACAGAAACTTAAGCAAGAAGCATCAATATCTTGCTAATCGAATAAGAAAATCAGCTAGAGTTTTGTGGACAACAAAATGCTTTACTGAACCAAAAATGAAGAAGAAACTTAAAAGATTTTTCATTACATTGAATAAAGGCATAATGCCATTACATATACCAAGCATTCAGCTGGTTAAAAAGAAGAAAATGTTACCTAAACATATACCTAACACCACTAAGTAGCATAGAAAATTGATAAACATAACTTGTACACTTGGTAAAACTGATTTTTCAATCTATCATCACCTAATTACATCAAGTATACTAACAAATTAGTTCATATCTAGCTAAGTAGCAAAACATCCATTTGAAAGTAACAAAACAGCAGCATGATCTTCAGCAGCAACTTGCATGGCTCAAGCAGCTTGGTCTGCTTCATGTTCTGCATAGAAGCCAACTTCAACAATCCTCATTGGCTTGCATACTGCAAACTCCCAATTTGGCTCTCAAATCTTTAAACCTTGACACACAAAGAGGCTTTGTTAAGATATCAGGTAGTTGATCTTCAGAACTGCAATGAATCAGTTTAACTTCTTGAGATTGTTCCATCTCCCTAACAAAATGAAACTTGATCTTAAAATGTCTTATTTTTCCATGAAACATTGGATTCTTTGCAATTGCAACAGCAGATTGGTTGTCACATCTGATATCTGCTATTTCCCTTTGCTGTAAGTTCAAGTTAGCCATGATCTTCTTTAACCAAACTGCTTGGTTAACAGCTCATTTATCTTCTACATACTCTGCCTCAGCTATTGATTGAGCAACAACAGTTTGTTTCTTTAAGCTCTACCAAAAATGGCTGAACCTATGGTAAACAGATACCCCGAGGTGTTTTTCATGTCATCTATCGATCCATCCCAGTCACTATCAGAGAAACCAAGTAGCTTCATGCTGTCAACTTTGGTAAAAATCATTCCAAAGCTTTGAGTGCCCTTAATGTACCTAAGGACTCTCTTTTCATCTTGAAAATGGTTCACATTGCAGTAATTCATGAACCTGGATAGGAGACTAAAAACATACATTATGTTTGGTCTTGTGGCTGTCAAATAAAGCAGGCATCCCACTAAGCTTCTATAGGTTGTCTCACACACCTTCTCGAAATCACCTTTGCTTGATAATTTTTCTCCAACAGCAACTAGAGTGCTGGTTGCCTTACAATTTTGTATAGAAACCTTGTTCAGAATCTTCAAGGAAAATGTCTTTTGACTCAAGAAAATTCCATGCTGAGTTTGATACACTTTCATGCCAATGAAGCATGACATTTCACCTAAATTTGACATTTTGAACATACTTTCAATTTTGCCTTTGACGTCAGTCACCATAGCCTTGTCCTCCTGTCACCAGCAGGTCATCCACATAGAAGGAGACTATGAGCTATGTTTCATCACCTTTCTTCTTCACGTACAAATTTGGCTCACTGATACTTCTCTCGAACCCCAAGCTTGCTAGATAGGTGTCTATTCTGTTTTACCAGGCCCTTGGTGCCCGTTTTAAGCTATACAAAGCTTTTTTTAGCTTGTACACACTATCTTCTTTACCTGGAACTTTGAAACCTTCAGGCTATTCAACATAGATCTCCTCATCAAGAAAGCCATTGAGGAAGGTAGATTTTACATCAAGTTAATGTATTTTCCACTGCCTTTGTGAAGCCAATGCAACCAACAGTCTAATTGTATCAAGCCTTGCCACTGTTGCTAATGTTTCAAGGTAGTCAATTTTATATTTCTAACTAAATCCCTTCACAACCAGCCTTGCTTTTAGTTTGTTCAAGCTTCCATCAATATTTTTTTAGCTCAAAACACCCATTTTACTCCTATAACCTTCTTGTGAGCTGGTCTTGCAACTAACTCCCAAGTTTGATTTTTGTGAATCATTGCCATCTCATCCATCATGGCTTGCTTCCATCCTTACTGAGTTTGAGATTCTTTAAAATAGATTGGTTCAACAGTAGCTACATCAGCCCTCTCATATATTTCAGTTAGTGGTCTAGTTCCCTTAACTGGCTCATGATCAATGTCCATTTCAGGATCGTTTAGGTTTACTTCAATATGATCTGTCACAAGATCTTCAACAGTACCTTTTGGTTCATTTTTATCCCAGTTCCAGCTTGACTTCTCATCAAATACAAACATCTCTGCTCACAAAGACTTTATTCATTGTAGGATCCAGAATCCTATAGCCTTTCTTGACACTGCTGTAGCCCACCAAAATGCTTGGCTGAGCTTTCTTGGCTAACTGGTCTCTTTTAACTACAGGAATATGTGCATAACATATGCATCCAAACACCCTAAAGTGAGAAAATGATGGCTCGAACCCAAACCAAGCTTCAAATGATATTTTTTCAAACAGTGCTTTAGTTGGTAGCCTATTTTGCAGATATACTGTAGTGTTAACTGCTTCAGCCCAAAAAAATTTAGGCAAATTCCTTTCAAACATCAAGCATCTGACCATATCCATCAAGCTTCTATTCTTTCTCTCACTGACACGATTCTGCTGAGGTGTGTAAATGTTGGTGAGCTGGTGTTTAATGCCTGTTTCATCACAAAAACTTTGAAACATTACTGAAGTATACTCTGTCTTGAGCTTGCAATTTGATTCTGTTTATGCTGTAGCCTTGAACTTCCAAAACACTGATGCTACTTCTAATTTGTGTTTGAGAAAATAGCCCCAACGGAATCTTGAGTAATCATTAATAAATAGGATGAAGTACTTGTTGCTATTTAAGGACTCAGTTCTCATAGGGCCATACACATTAGTGTGGACTAATTGTAACTTCTCAGAGGCTCACCAGGCCTTGTTAAAAGGAAATGACAATCTAGCTTGCTTTCCTAGTTGACACACTTCACAAACATCATCCTTTTTGACTGATTTTGTGAAGTTTTCAACCAAATCTCTTTTGGTCAACTGATCTAGAGACTTGGAGTTGACATAGCCCAACCTTTTATGGCATTGCTTAGATTAATCTAAAGTAGTTATGTAGGCACAAACTGAGTTTTTACTCCAGTCGACAATGAAGCTTCTGTCAGTCATGCTTACTAACATGAGCTTGGATCCACTTGGATCACTAATTAGGCACTCTTTATCCTTAAAAACCATAAAGTAACCCTTTTCAAGTAGTTGAGCTATACTAAGTGGATTTCTGTCAACTTTAGGTACTAACAAAATATTATAAACAAGTTTGGTACCTGTAGGAGTGTCAATCAGCACATCTCCCTTACCTTCTGCTTTAATGTAATGTCTATTGCCCACTTTTACTCTTGTGCTGAAGGATCTGTCAATACTTTTGAAAATGGTCTCATCAGGTGTCATGTTGTTTGTGCGGCCAATGTCAATCAACCACCCTTCTGTGGTTTTTTTCTTTTGGTGGCTAAACAAGAGACAACAAATACTTGTTTTTCTTGATCACAACCTTCTTCTACCACTTGAGCTTCAACTCTAGGCTGTTAAGGCTGATTTTGCTTCTGTTTGGCTTTATTTTTGCAAACTTTGTCAACATGGCATATCTGTTTGCAGATTTTGCACTGAACATCAGGTCTGAACCAGTAATTTGCCTCTAGATGACTAAGCCTTCTACAATGTGAGTAAGGTGGATATCTTTTTCTTGCTCCATCTCTTTTAGGCTTGTCTAACCAAGTCTTCTTCCCTTTATTGCCAGAGGAGCTCGAGATTGGTCTGCTCTTGGCTTGAAAGGCATATTTTTTATGCTCTTCCTGTCTACTGGCTCTTCTTTGTTCCTAAGCATAAAGAGCATTGGTTAGCTCAGTCAAAGAGATGCTTGACAGATCTCTTAAGTCTTCCAGGAAGGAGATTTCGGCTTCATATCTTTTAGGTAAGGTTGAAATAACCTTTTCCACTATTCTAGCTTCACTAAACTGGACCCCAATCAATCTAATGCTATTCACAACAGACATAAATCCTATCTGAGTATTGCTTAACTATTTTTGCTTCCTTCATTTTTAAATTTTTAAAGTCCCTTATCAAATTCAAGAGTTGTTGCTGCCTTGTTCTTTCAGTACTTTGAAACTCCTCCTTAAGTCTGTCCCAAGATTGTTTTGGAGACTCATAGGCCATAATCCTTGTGAAAGTCAAGTCTGACACACTGTTTTGGATGCAGGACATTGCCTCGTATCTTTTGGCTTTGCCATCAGAGTGCTATTTGATTTGAGCCACCGTGGGGTTGGCTCTCAAGGGTGGTGGTTCTACATCAGCATTAACAACATCTCACAAGTTAAATTCCTGTAGGTAGGTCTTCATTTTCACTACCCAAATATGGTAGCCTTCTCCATTAAACGCTGGTGGTGGAGCTGGAGAGAAACCAGATGAAGACATTATTTTTAAGGATTGAAAAGAGAAAGGTCTACTAAGAAATTAGCTCTTGATACCAATTGTTGGAACTAAGAAAACAGAATGAGAAATTTGACAAAAAACTTAAGCAATAAGCTTCAATATGTTGCTGATCAAACAAGAAATTCAATTAGAGTTTTGTGAACAAAAAAAAACTTTTCAGAACCCAAAATGAAGAAGAAACTTGAAAGATTTTTCATTGCATTGAAGAAAGGCATAATGCCATTACATATACTAAGAATTCAGCTGGTCAAAAGAAGAAAATGTTACCTAAACATATACCTAACACTACTAAGTAGCATAGAAAATTGATAAACATA
This sequence comes from Gossypium hirsutum, assembly GCF_007990345.1. Taxonomy (NCBI): domain Eukaryota; kingdom Viridiplantae; phylum Streptophyta; class Magnoliopsida; order Malvales; family Malvaceae; genus Gossypium; species Gossypium hirsutum. Next base: position 2,237,246 of record NC_053439.1, on the reverse strand, counting down.
ACTTGTACACTTGGTAAAACTGATTTATCAGTCCATCAGCACCTAATTATATCAAGTATAATAACAACTTAGTTCATATCTAATTAAGTAGCAAAACATCCACTTGAAAGTAACAAAACAGCAGCATGATCTTCAGCAGCAACTTGTATGGCTCGGGCAGCTTGGTTTGCTTCATGTTCTGTATGGAAGCCAACTTCAACAAAACTATAGTGAAGGTAGTCTATGCTAATAATATTCCATTGCCTAGTCCTAAATTATAAAGCAAAACTTTGAATATATGTTTTATCTTCACTTTGATAGTGAAGTTTGATATTGTTGACAATATTATGTAACCCTTTGTATATCTTCTTGTTGATAATTATAGTGTTTTGACAGTTAATTTGTTTTGAAACACATTAAATTGATTATATCAGGGGCTCAAATACCACCATGCTGAGCCAAATTACCTCATGCTCGTGTTCTGGATTCCTAAGACCCTTAGCACTATCCCTAGAAATACAACACACGGAGTCGGTGTTGGTGTAATTATCTTGAATGATAAAAGAGAGGTACTCCCTTAACTTCATTGGTTTTTAGCTTTAAATGCAAATGATTAATTGACTATTTGTTCTGCTAATATAGAGCATGTTAATTGGTTTGTTCCCTTTTGTGTTTATTTATCCCCTTTTTCTCCCTTCTCATTTTATCCTTCTTTCAAAATATATTTCAGTCTAACATCAATTCATTATATAAAACCCAAATTGCTAACTTTACATGTCTTCCAGTCGGATACGAGTCTATGTTTGATACAATATACTCATTTGTTTTTAAAATGATTTTTCTTTCATATATTTTTTGGAGTATCGTGCGCGTGTCTATCGGTGTATATATATATAATATGCTAGAATACATTCATAATTTTTTAAATATTTTTTGGAGGGTTTAGTTGCTTGAATTTTGAACTTGATGCAACTGCGTTAGGTTCTGCATATGAGAAGAAACTGTATGCCAATCATATGGCCTTCTCAAATATTAGGGCTTAAGCTATAATTGTTATGTCTTCAAGTTGTAAGATAAGGAAATACAACAATGGATTGGATTTAGTTACACGAAGGGATGTGATGGGGTTACTTTTTAGATTTCTGATCATGTCGTTGAACTCACCAAATGCTAATGGTATCGGCTTGCCACCCGAAGAAAAACTGAAACTATGCGATGATGCCTGCAAAAAGGAGCTTGAAAATGTATGGTGAGATTGCATAGCCCCCTTATCTGTGATTTTTCCTCCATCCATAGGCTGCTAGTTTACTTATTTAGCAGCATTTCGTGTATCCTATCGTGTTTGGGTTCTTTACCATATCATATCATGTTCAAGTTATTTTATATAAATTTTGAGACAGTCATGTATTCGTGTCGTGTAATCTGCCGAGTAGGCATTGCATCTGTAAAACATTAGTAATGTACTAATCAAGAAACCTAACCTTTTCTTAATATCCAATGAAGTTGACCTTATCTAGATATTTCGGTTGGTGCTTTGAAACTTCTTGTTGGCATGCTTGATCATCTTACACATTAAAGTATAACACTATGTTACCCTGATTTGATGTGAGTTTTGAATACCAATATGTGTTTAGCCTGTATATATACTTGGTTCTAAAGTTTTACTTTATGTTTGAATGTGTTAGACAAGTGTGGGAAATGGTAATTTAGGGAAAATAAGAGATTCCTAGTAACAAAGAGATCAATAGACAGTGAACAAAAATCGATGATGATGATAAGCGAGTAATTTAACCAGTGAACAAATGATTAATTTCCGTAGCTGATGATTGGCAGCTAATGATTTTATACTTTGTGTTTGATGAAGGTACCTATGGTAACTATGAAATACGGTTTGCAGTACAAGCATATTAAAGTTGGTGAAGGTCCCAGTCCTTTAATTGGTTTTCAGGTGTGTCCATTGTACTTCTTCTGCAAGTTTTCCATATTTTCCTACAATCTGAACTACTTGGAATATGATTTGTCTCTTGTATGAACCGACTTTGAAGGTTTCTAAGTAGTGGTACTCAAATTCTAAAATCGGACTTCTTTTTTGAATTTAGCAATCCATGTCTAAGTTGTGCCCTGATCTTAACAATTCACCAGCATTTTGTTATATCCTCTGCTATAGTATGTATTTACTATGTGAGTATTGTGTAATATCATGCTTCCTATTCTGCATTACAGATATTTTTCAGTACTGGGTTGGAGCTTATGGAATTGTTATATGGACATTATGATATCTTTGCATTGATAGGATAACAGTGAAATGTTTTTTTTTTAATTGAATTTGTGACTTAAGATCAGTTTGAAGACATTAGTGTACTTTATTGTTATTTTCATGACCTTACTAACTTGAGATTATATATAACGCAAATAATTTGGTATTGTGCTTTCCCTATAACACATATGTACATAACTTGTTACGTTGTCTCAACTAGAATTATTGACATCATGCGGCCTCTGCATCTTCATTGTAACACCCCAAACCCATCCTAGATGTTATGGTCAAATCTGGAAGGGTTACGAAGAAGGGTTTTGAAACTGATGATACTTTGATAAATCAATGTTTAGTTATTTGATAAAACATCCAAGTTTTATAAAACAAATTCATTCATTTATATATATATGTTACTGAAATCGTTACATATTATTCTTTAAAGTTAATCAATTATTTTGCAGAGGAAGTTTGAAAATCATTTAAACAGAACCATTTGCTCATGTTTTCAAAACATTTATTCACATAAAACCGCAATTTGTCAATCATCATAATTTTAAAAACTTAAACGCAACCAAACCAAAACCAACAGTTAAAACCATAAAGTTCAGAGAGTCCCAAAAATTACAAACTCTCAAATAAATCCAGAATTTTAGATACCGAAACTAATGGTAATGGGGAAACAATTTCCCAACGAGTGGTCAGCACTGAGCCTCTATCACAATGACCCGTCTATGACTGAGGGTTAACTATACAGATTAAACAAATAGATGTGAGTTTTCGTAAACTCAATGTGTAACCCAATAGAGATAGACATGCAACATTCATAGAATCTCATATGCAAACAGAAATAGAATCGGACCTAAGTCCTTAATAGATACAGATATCAGAATCAGATGTACAAAACAGATACATGGTATCCTACCCCCGTCCTCTACACACCATCTCCAACTATCCCATCACACTATGTGGGGTTAAAAACACCAACCCATCCCTACACATTATATAGTGTTGATGCGACATAGAACAGAATAATATGCAGCCGAGCTGCCAAATAATAGGTGAAAGGTCGTCGTACAAATCACTTCCTCCACATATGCAAATCCCACCCCAAACATAGATACAGATTATAAAATTAACAGAATTATCATGCTTAGCATGCTTGTATACAGATAACATATATACTCAAACAGAACAGTTAGACAAACATTAGTTTCCTACTCAGATCAGAATATCAGAATATAAGATAACATGAAATAGGGTTTGGTTAGCCCTTACCGACCCTACGGTAGGCCCACAGTCGATCGGATTGACCCGTGCAACCCTAAGGAAATTTTTAGAATTTTAAGCCTATATACCCGTGTGGCCTAGATGCCTAGATTGGCCTTGCCCGTGTGGCCCACACAGCCTGGCCCAAAACCCACACACCCGTGTGGCCCACACACCTAATTCAGCCTAGCGCCACGCTCTTGCTGTCACACGGCTGGGCACACACCCGTGTGGCATCGACAGACCCTTTCTTTAGCTTTCACCGAACATTATTTTCTCGTGTTTAGGGTACACACCTAGTATGGTTTTGATGCGAACAGTCCCACGAGAGAACCAGAACCTAAAATTCAATTAAGAACACTCGTCAATAACTGAAATCATGTATAGAACTAAAAATCCCCAATCCACCGAAGTGCTTACCTTTGACGAACAACGCTTCTCAAATCTAAATCACCGAAGAATTGAACGTTTCCAGCCCCTCTCTTACACAATCAACCAAATCCCAGCATTCAAACTCAACATTCATGAAAATTGCAAACTAATTCCCATAATAGAAAATCCCTAACACGCAACGAAAAGGGTAAAAACTACTTACGAAATACTCTGACTGCAAAACAGAAAATTACATTACCCGAACGATTAAACAAAATCGAAGAACTTACCACGCCGCTGTTTGACCAAATGTAAGGGAGAGAAGGAAAAAGAAAAACACAATATGGAAGATGGGAAAAATGAACGTGAATTTGGGGAAGGGAAAATATTTTGAAAAAAATAAAAATAAAAATTAACTAATATTATTTTAGTAACATATCCCTAAAATCTCTCCAATTCCCCACTAACCAAATCCAACCACCTCAGAATTCTAGCTCTACTGAAACTCTATCAGACAATCGAGACAAAAATTAACATCTATCCTCGAGGATTTGAACACAAAACCTCCAACAAACTAACTTCTTACCACTCAAACCAACAGGTGCATTCTAATTTGAGTTTACAAAGAATATTATAAAAGCCTACCTAGAAGGGATAAGGCTAGGATAAAAAAATAACAAATTGGCCAAAAATGGGACTTGAACCCAAGACCTCACGCACACATCGAAAACACTTAACCATTGAAGTAGACACACATTTATGCCAAATTTCTCAACAGCAAACCTAAATTATTCAGGGCGTTACATTCATGAACTATATATGAAATTATACCAACTGGGATTTTGAACTTCTCTCTATTTATAGGTTTTTACTTTTTAATATTTATGATATTTAATTTGAAATTGGAATTATTTAAAATCGCTTCTTCTTTTTATCACTAATTTGGTAGATTTGAAAATAGAATTTGATTGTTTAGTAAAATGGTGGGTGGCTAAAATATAGAAAGGTAGCTAAAATATTACTCGCCTGTAATTGGAAGCCCTGATTTAATAGAAAGGTAGTTAAAATATTAAACAACTGTTAATGTTACATGAAAATATGTTGAAAATTCGGGTTCTATATGAAATAAAATTGGTTGGTAAAATCTGTTAATGTTAGTGGTGTTTTCCCACAAACGTTGCTATAGAACATGATCTTTTGCGGCGCTTCTAACTACAAACACCACAACTTGCTCGACTCTCCTGCGGCGTTTGTAAGAAAAGCGTCACTAAAGATCATGTTCTTTAGCGGCGTTTTTCCACATAAACGCTGCAAACTTTAGCGGCGCAATCTAAAGCGGTGATTTTTACGGCGCTTATCAAAGCGCCACAAACTGTTTTAGCGGCGCTATAAGGCCAAAAAAATACTGCTAAAAACATGTTTTGTTGTAGTGTAATATTGTTTATTTGATAGATTTATCTATATAAATCTTGTTTTTTTTTCATAATTTAATTTAATTTTTTATTTTAATATCGTACATATTTCATGTGTTATGATGATTAATTAATTTTCAATAATACGTTTCATTGTTTATTGTATATTATTTTTAAACATATATCTTTATTTTAAATCCGCAATTTCCACTCAAATATTAATATGATGCAATTTCAAATATAATATATCGACTTAGGTATTTTCAAAAATAATATCATTATTTATCGTTTTGTTTTCAATGTTATTATCATTATTTATTAAATTATTCATGGGTTTAACTTCTTCGCTTAGCGTGATTTTATTCTTTTTTTAGCTTTTTTTCAAGATCAAAGTAATTTTAAAATTGATTTATGTAATGAAGAAGGTAACTAATGCGTCAAAGAAGTTATATTTTATTAAGATTCGGATCATATTTTGCGACCTTGACTTAAAAGGTGGACAATTAGATCATGTAAATAAAAAAGTGCAAATTAATAATTTTGTTAAAAATTCACCATTAAGCGAGGACATGAATGGTAATATCCAAGATGGAATTAATTTTTTATTTGGAAAAAAAAACATAAAATCCAACATGGTAAAAAAATCATGAAGGTCCCTATACTAAGATATGGATTGCATTTTTGCCCCCTTTACAAAAAATGGAAAAATTAGTTCTTGTATGTTTGATCAAAGAGCAAATTGGTCATTCTGTTAAAAATTCCTTCATTTTCACTATGAAGTGCTAAGGTGACATATCATGTATACCTCGTGTTGACGAGATAATATTTAAATAAATTATAATATTTATAAAAATAAATATTTTTTAAATTATTTTCAAAATCACATCCTTATTTATCTTGGATAATATAATTTTAAATGAAATAGAATAAAATAAAATAAAAATAATTGAATTTATTCTCTATCCCACTTCACGGGATATATAATTAAGTGGAGTGGGATAGAGAATAAATTCAATTGTTTTTTTAGATTAACGACTCAATATAACTAGAAATATAAATTCAATCATGATTATAAATATATATATATTATAATACCAGGATTGAATAAGTACAATTATAATTAGATCGTTTGATAATGGATAATATAATCTTAAATGAAATGAAATAAACTAAAAATAATTAAATTTATTCTCAATCCCATTATATATTTATAAGAAAACTCTAGATGTTCATTGTAACACCCTAAATAACTTATTTATGTTTTTGTGAAATTTGACACAAATATGTATTTGCTTTAGTGCCTAAGTGTTTTGATTGTGTGTTTGAGGTCTTAGGTTCAAGTCCCAGTATTGGAAAATTTTGTTATTTTTTATCCAAGCCTTAACCTTGTTGAGTAGGCTTATATAATAATGTTTAAAAACTCTTAATAGAATGAGTATGTTCGTTTGAGTGGTAAGGATTAGTTTGTTGGAAGGTCTTGGGTTCAATTCCTTGTGGAAGTATAGATGAGATTTTTATGTTTCAGTTGTGAGATAGAGGTTGGGTGGAAGTGAAATTCTGAGGTGGTTGAGAGTTAGTGGGTTAGTGGGAAGTGGGAGAAAAATTAGGGAGATTATCAAATTTTTGAATTTTAATTTTAGTTTTCTTTTTCCCAAAATTTTCTTTCTCTGACGTTTTCTTTTCTCCTCCTTTGTTTTCCCACTTTCAATTTATGTTTCCTTCTTTTGATTTTTGTTGAATTTTCTCTTTCACTGTGATGTTTGGGTTCTTTAATTGGCTTGGTAAGTGAAACTTTGTTTGTTGTTAACGTTTGGTTTTTGAGATGTTGGAAATGTTAATGATAGCCAATAATTGGTGAGTAATCGATGAATTCTATGTTTAGGTGAAGGTTGGGTGGAAAATTTCACTCCAATGGCTTAATACACGTTAGCAGTGGTTTGTTGTCGACGGTAAGTTAGTTTCACGTTGGATTTTTGTTGACGAATGCGTTAACCAATCTTCTAAATCGGTGTTGGGTATTCTGTTTTTAGGTGCTGGTGGTCTTAGGAGTCGTTTCGCGGTAAAAATGAACCAGATGTGTACCTTAAACATGAAAAATTAAGGTTCGACTAAAGTCGAAAAAGGAACTGTTGACTCCACAAGGGCATGTGCCCGGCCTTGTTGTTGGCTGTGTGTGAGACACAGTCGTGTGTTTGTTGAAAGTGTGGCCATGCACAGGACACGACCATGTAATAGCGTGAGTGTGATCGTGTGGGCCACACGGGCATTCCACACGGGCGTGTGGGTTTTGGGCCAGGCTGTGTGGGCCACACAGGCAAGATCAATCTGGGCATGTGGGCCCATAATTCTATAATTTTTCCTTAGGGTCGTACGGGTCATTTCGATCGATTGTGGGTCTACCGTAAGGTCGATAAGGGCTAACCAAACCCTATTTTGTGTGCTATGATATTTTGATAGACTAATCTGAGTAGGCTACTAAATGCATGTTTGATTGTATTATATAAGTATGTAACTATCTGTATACGAGCATGTTAAGCATGTTTAATATAATATATTTGCATCTATATTCTGTATCTGTGTTTAGGGGTAAGAATTGCATATATGGAGAAAGTGATCTATATGGCGACGCCTCACCTATTTTCCGGCAGCTTGACTGCATATTATCTGTTATGTATCGTATCGAAACTATATGGTGTGTAGGGATGGGTGGGTGTTTTAACCCCACATGGTGTGATGGGATGGTCAGAGATGGTGTGTAGAGGATGGGGGTAGGATTCTATATATCTATTCTGTTTATCTTCTTTTGATATCTTTATCTATTATGGACTTAGGTCTGAATCTGTATCTGAGTGGTCATCAAATTCTATGCATATTGCTAACTATTTCTATTGGGTTACACATTGTGTTTACGAAAACTCAAATCTGTTTGTCTGTTTTGTTCAGGTAATCCATAAAATTAGGCGAGTCGGTGCAGCAACGGAGGCTTAGTGGTGACCATTCGATCGGAAACTATTTTTACTTAGTAATTTATGATTTTTAATTATGATAAGGTGTAAAAGTAACATATTTTAATCCCATTCTTAATGAATTTTTTGGATGATTAAAGATGTAAATTAGTGAATTTGATGCTCCTAATTCTTTAAATTCATGTTTCTATACTTAGGGGAGCATTTGGGAGCAAAATGAGTGAAAAACGAGCCAAAATTAGATGAATAAAGTTATTTCCAAGATCCATACGGCTTGGGCATTTCCACACGGGCTAGCCATAGCCACACGCCTATGTGCCAGCCTGTGTCGATTTCACTCCTCGTTTCCCAAACACATGGAAAAACCTAATTTGTAGGCTTTCTGAGCATTTTAAAGTATATAAATATCAATTAGAAGAAAATCTAAAAGAGCACTCAGAGAAGATTGAAGAAATTACTCGAAGAACACCATTGGGGCCAACTCAGAAGTGGATCTCCTTCAAGATTAAAGATCTCCTTTAACTTCGTTCGAAGTTTATTTGAATTTCTTTATGACTTATAGTTTTTCTGACTTCAAGATGTTTGCATTTCAGATTATGAACTAAATTCCCTAAATACCTAGGAAAGATGAAACCTATGATGAATCTTATTATTTGATTTCTGAATTACATGACAAATACTTTATTCTTGTTCTCAATTATGTATGCTTATTTCATGTTTTAATATTTTTGGGATGTTAATTCATGTTTAATGTGCTTATTTCAGTGGAGCAAAAGTCCCTATTTAAGAGTATATCTAGCATAATTGAGTGGAGTTGCATGAAATCCTGAAAATAGGATGACATAAATCTACTGGATTAGATTCAAATCTAATAGGAGAATCCGTAGGTCGAGTTAATGCAACAATAGGGGTTTTAATTAGAAAGAGATTTCAATTAATCAACCTAGAGTCAGTTGTTCTTACTCTTGAAAGAGATATTAACATAATTTAGGGATTTCTACGGATCAAGACACAAGTGAATAAATCATTTAATTTAGATTCGTAATAATAAGTGAAGTCTAGGTGGATTCTTTCCTAGGTATTGCCTTTCTCTTTGGTATTCTTCGATCATTTCCTATTTCATTTTCTGTCGCGTTCTTAGTTAATTTAGATTAGTAAATTTAGATTAAAAACAATCATCCTAATTTATCGGCTAAATAATAGAAAAATAGTAATTATTAGTACTCTTAGTCCTCATGGATACGATATTCCTTACTCACCATAGCTATACTATTGTTTGATAGGTGTCCTTGCCTTTGTCATAATTATAGTTAGTTTAGTGACCATCAAATTGAAATTCTTGATTTATTTGAGAGTTTGTAATTTTTGGGACTCTCTGGATTGTATGGTTTTAACTGTTGGTTTTGGTTTCGATTGTTTTCTATCCTGCGTGGTTTGTCAAAACAATTTATGAAAATGACGGTTTTACACAAACAAAGGTTTTTCTGAAAATATGAATTAGATTTTATAAATATAACGGTTTCTAAGACTTCTGCTGTAAATTATGTTTTGGCAAATGAATTAATTAAATAACGCTTTTAGTAATAGTTATATAAACGAATATGGGTTATAAAAGTTGGATGATTTATCGAACAACTATACAAAGTTTTATCGAAGTAACACTGATTTCAAAACCCTTTTTTGTAACACTCCCAGATTCGGCCATAACATCTAGGCCGGGTTTGGGGTGTTACACTCATTAGAATAATTGTTGAGGGCTAGTATCAATATTTAATTAACTGGTGAGTGGAAGACAAATTCTAACCCAAATGATTCACACTTAAGATGCAAAACTAATTGAAAATTATGGTCCATCGCTACTCCTATTCATGAAGAGATGTTAATTAATTACCATGATCAATGTGCACCACAAGGTTATGAGGTTCTAGTTTATTCTAATCTTCTTCCTCCTACCCTTCCTGCTCTTCCTTTGATTGGTCACTTACATATGCAGCTGTTTGATAACTCAGCCCCTCATATTTTTCATAGGTAATTCTCTCAAAAGTATGATTCGCTTGTATACTTTCGATTTGGATTTAGGCCAATCGTTGTAGTTTCTTCAGCAAAAATGGCTAAAGAACTTATGAAAACCAATGACCTTGATTTTTGCAATAGACCTTATTAATGTTGTTGTAACACCCCTTACCCGAGACCGTCGCCGGAATCGAGTACGAGATGTTATCCAATTTAACTTACCAATTCGGAGCATAAAAAAAAATTGCTTTTAAAATTAAATTCACTGTTCACAACAAAACTGTCTACCTGCGTGACTTTCACTAATTTAATTATAACTCGAGTTACAGAACTCAAAATTTAAATCCGTAAATTTTCCCTGAAACTAGACTCATATTACTACTTACCATAAAATTTTCAGAATTTTTGACTTGGCCAATTAGTACAGTTTATTCATTAAAATATTCCCTGTTTCACAGCTCGACAGATCTGACCTCTTGGCGCTAAAAATCAAATATCTAATTGTACAGAATTCATATAAGGTTACCATTAATTTATTTTGAAAATAGACTCACTAAGGAATCTAAACATATAAATTATGACCTATAATTATTTCTGTACAATTTATAATGATTTTCTAAAGATAGAACAGGGGACTTCAAAAACCATTCTGACCTTGTCTCACTAAAATTTAAATATCTCAAAATATAAAATTCCTTTGCCTACACCGTTTCTTTCATGTAAAAATAGACTTGATAAGCTTTAATTATATATATCATTCACCCTCTAATTCCATTTCTACTATTTATGGTGATTTTTCACATTCACGTCACTGCTGCTGTCAAAGAAACTGCTTCTTTGAATTAGTTACCATTTAAACATACATAACTCCAAAACATATTCTTTAATAACTACTTCAATAGCTAACATTAGCCATATCATTTGGACATGCTCAAAATGATTAAGACTCTATACATGCCATAGTTTAAACATTTTGAAAAGCACATAATACCGAGATGGTTATGATAGTGTGATACGAGCTCCGACGGTCCACTATTCGATCAAGTTCAAATCACTATAAAACAAAGGAAAGAAAGAGATGTGTAAGCTACAAATAGCTTAGTAAGTTACATGTAAACAATAATTACTCAATTAATAATTAACACTTTTAACATATAACTAATCAAAATATTTCTTAGCAATTTCAATCACTTACACATACACAATCTTACCAATTCACTTGCATATACATTTTCACACTTAACATTTCATATTCACTTTAATTCATTATTAATCCCGTTGAACACTTGGAATATACACGGATACGTAGAGATTTAGCACATAAGTGCCACACTGATATGTAGCCGAAGCTACCACTGATATGTAGCCGAAGCTACCACTGGATGTAGCCGAAGCTACCACTGAAATGTAGCCGAAGCTACCACTGATCAATAACACTGGAAATGTCCACGGGTCTGCTCACATAAGCTGTCAGGTGTCTGCAACACATGCTAGATCACCCAGCACCCGGGACTCACTGTAACACTGTAACACTGGTCTCTAGTGACATGTCACTTGTATCCAATTCTATTCCTAAGTTCAACCGGAAATTTACACTTAACACTTTATTTTCAACACTTTATCACTTGAATAATTCATGAACAACTTTCCTTCCACATTCAATATTAATCCACATATCAAATATAATTCACAATTTATACAAATATAACTATTATTTACATATAACTTACCTCGGATGCAAAACGACTATTTTTGTAATTTAGTCGATAACTTTCTCTTTTCCCCGATCACTTGCACTATTTCTTCTTTCTTGATCTATATTAACACAATTTAATACATTTTATCAATATTCCATTCAAATACAATTCATACACAACATTTTGACACATTTACATTTTTCCCCATAACTTTTCAAAAATTCCACTTTTGTCCCTAAGCTCGTAAAAATAAAATTCACTAAATTTTTAAATTTCAAACTTCACTAAATCATATTTCATGCTCATAACAGCCCTCAATTTCACAAAATCACAACTTTATGCACACTTTACCATCTTTCACAATTTAGCCCTTTTTCAACATTTTCATCAAAATTCATCTAGTAAAACTTGTAATTAACACTTCAAACATTCATTATCTAACATCACTAATCAATTTACAATTATATCATGAATGGGTAAATTTTCAAACTTTAATTTCATTTAAATTAAATAGTAGAAACATGAAATTCAAGCTTCAATAAGCATAAAAATACGAAAATAATCAAAAACGGGGCAAGAAATCACTTACAATTGAGCTTAGGAAGTTCAAGAACCCTAGCTATGGTGACATGAATTTTTTTTGGCAGCAAACGTCTGATTTTAAGAAGATGAACACTTGTTTTCATCTTTATTTTGTCTTTTATTCAATTTGGACAAAAATGCCCTTGACCCATTACTTAGATATTTTTCTAGAAATACCCTTTTGTGTCCACAACACTAATTCATGGTCTAATTGCCACATAAACACTTCCAATTTCATGCAATAATTCAATTAAGTCATTTAATCACTAATTAGACACACTTTGCATTTTTCTCGATTTAGTCCTAAAAATTCAATTAAGCACTAAAGTATTAAAATTTCCTATCCATATTTTCACACAATATTTCAATCAATCAGTAACTAATAAAAATTTATAAAATTAAACTATTTCACTTCGGATTTGTGGTTACGAAACCACTATTCCGATTAGGCCCTATTTCGGGCTATCACAATTCTCCCCCCTTAGGGATTTTCGTCCCCGAAAATCTTACCAGTGAATAAGTTGGGATACTGTTTCCTCATAGCCTCCTCAGTTTCCCATGTTGCCTCTTCCACCCCATGTCGTTGCCATAACACTTTCACGAAAGCAATTTCTTTGTTTCTCAACTGTTTCACTTCTCGTGCCAAGATTCGAATCGGTTCTTCTTCGTATGTCATATCCGATCGAATTTCCACTTCAGTCGGTGAAATCACATGTGATGGGTCCGATCGATATCGCCTCAACATAGAAACATGAAACACATTATGAATTCTTTCCAATTCCGGTGGTAAAGACAATCGATAAGCCACTGGACCAATTCTTTCTATCACTTCATACGGACCAATAAATCTTGGACTTAATTTACCTTTACGGCCAAATCTCAGAATTTTCTTCCATGGAGACACTTTCAGAAATACTTTATCACCCACTTGAAACTCAATCTCTTTTCTTTTCAAATCCGCATACGACTTCTGTCGATCCGATGCAGCTTTCAAACAATCACGGATTATCTTCACTTTTTCTTCAGTTTCTTTTACCAAATCGACTCCATGTAACTGATTTTCATTAAGTTCAGTCCAATATAATGGAGTCCGACACTTTCGTCCATACAACGCTTCATAAGGTGCCATTTTTATGCTGGATTGATAACTATTATTATATGCAAACTCCACCAAAGGTAGATATCTTTCCCAATTACCTTCAAATTCCAATACACAACATCTCAACATATCTTCGAGCACTTGAATTACTCTTTCAGACTGTCCATCGGTTTGGGGGTGAAATGCTGTACTAAAATTCAATTTAGTACCCAATGCCTCTTGTAATTTCTTCCAAAACCTTGAAGTAAACCGTGGATCTCTATCAGATATAATAGACGCAGGCACACCATGTAATCGAACTATCTCAGCAATATACAATTCAGCTAACTTGTCAAGTGAAAAACTCATTCGCACAGGAATGAAATGAGCTGACTTAGTCAATCGATCAACTATTACCCAAATTGAGTCTTTCTTTTTCGGTGACAATGGCAATCCGGAAACAAAATCCATAGTATTCTATCCCACTTCCACTCGGGCACCATAATAGGTTGAAGTAACCCTGAAGGTACTTGGTGTTCAGCTTTTACTTGTTGGCACACAAAACACTTTGTCACATACTCAGAGATATCCCGTTTCATACCCGGCCACCAATATAATTTCTTTAAATCATTGTACATTTTTACACTACCGGGGTGAACTGCCAACCGACTATCATGTGCTTCCTGCAAAATTTTCTGAATTAAATCAACATTTTTCGGAACACATATTCTGTCATGAAACATTAAACATCCATCTGAATCAATCCGAAAATCAGAATTATCGTCCACTGCACACTGAGTCTTTTTTCTTTGCAATTCATTATCCACTTTCTGAGCCTCACAAATTTCTTGAAGAAACAATGGTCTAGCTTTTAACTCTGCAAACAATGATCCATCTTCAGTCAATGTTAATCTCGTATTCAAAGCTCTCAAAGCAAAGAGAGACTTTCTGCTCAAAGCATCAGCAACTATATTAGCTTTTCCCGGATGATAATCTATTACAAGTTCATAATCTTTCAACAATTCCAACCATCTTCTTTGCCGCAAATTCAGATCTTTTTGTGTCATAACATATTTCAAACTTTTATGATCTGTAAAAACACGACATTTCTCACCATATAAATAATGACGCCAAATCTTCAAAGCAAAGACAATAGCAGCCAACTCTAAATCATGGGTAGGATAATTTCGTTCATGCGGTTTCAATTGTCGAGAAGCATACGCTATCACTTTTCCTTCTTGCATCAATACACATCCAAGCCCATTTAATGACGCGTCACTATAAACAACAAATTCCTTTCCTGACTCAGGTTGCACTAACACTGGTGCCTCAGTTAAACACTTCTTTAATTTCTCAAAACTTTGTTGACACTCCTCGGTCCATTCGAACTTAACATCTTTTTGCAACAATTTTGTCATCGGTGAAGCTATCATCGAAAAACCTTCTACAAATCGACGATAATATCCGGCTAAGCCCAGAAACTCCTAACTTCAGATACATTTCTTGGAGGCTTCCACTCAATTATTGCCGATATCTTATTCGGATCCACTCGAATGCCATCTCCCGAGACAATATGCCCCAAAAATCCAACTTCACTAAGCCAAAATTCACTTTTGCTAAATTTAGCAAACAATTTCTTTTCTCGCAGCGTTTGTAGCACAATTCTTAAATGTTCAGCATGCTCGACTTCACTTCGGGAATAAATAAGAATATCATCTATAAACACCACAACAAATTTATCCAAATAGGGCCGGAAAATTCGATTCATCAAATCCATAAAAATAGCTGGAGCATTAGTCAGACCAAAAGGCATTACAAGAAACTCATAGTGACCATACCGGGTTCTGAAAGCAGTCTTTGGCACATCTGACTCTTTAACCCTCAATTGGTAATATCCGGATCTCAAATCAATTTTGGAAAACACTGTGGCATCCTTTAACTGATCAAACAAGTCATCTATTCGGGGCAATGGATATTTATTCTTTACTGTCACTTTATTAAGTTGACGATAATCAATACACAATCTCAATGTCCCATCCTTTTTCTTCACAAATAGCACGGGAGCACCCCACGGAGAATAACTTGGTCTGACGAATCCTTTATCCGTCAACTCTTGCAATTGCACTTTTAATTCTTTTAATTCAGTTGGTGCCATTCTGTAAGGAGCAATCGATATTGGAGCAGTACCTGGCATTACTTCAATACCAAACTCTACTTCTCTAATCGGAGGCAAACCTGGCAACTCTTCTGGGAACACATCTAATATTCACATACCACTGGCACTGATTCGATCTTTGTTTCAGACACTTTTGTATTCAACACATAAGCAAGATATGCTTCACAACCATTTTTCAAACATTTCTGAGCAGACATGGCAGAAATCACAATTGGCATCACATTTGACTTATCTGTTTCAACCCGAAGAACTGTACCACTACCACACTTCAACTCAAGAATTTTCTGACTGCAATCTATCTTGGCCTTATGTAATGTCAACCAATCCATTCCCAAAATAACATCAAATTCATCAAATGGCAACAACATTAAGTTGGCAGGGAAACACTGACCTTGTATCATCAAAGGACAATTTTTGCATATTTTATCAACTATCACATGCTTGCCTAAAGGATTCGACACTTTAATCACATACTCAGTCAATTCAACACACAAATTTTTATCAGACACTAAATTCCTACATACATACGAGTGAGTAGAACCAGGATCAATCAATGCAAGAACATTAGTGTCGTAAAGAGAAAATATACCAGTGATCACATCAGGAGAAGATGCTTCCTCTCTAGCTCGGATGGCATAAGCTCTTGCTGGAGCTCCCACTTCAGATCTTACAGTCGTGTCTTTTGTTACGCCTCTACCACTAGTTCCAATCCCCACATTTCTCTGTGGTCTTCCTCTAGTAGTCACACTGCTCGATCTCACATTCTGAAACTTTTCTATCTCTTCTCTTTCCGGACAATCTTTCACAAAATGATCTTGAGATCCACATTTAAAACAAGCTCGGCTGATTAAATAACATTCCCCCAAATGTCGTTTTCCACAATGTTGACATTCCGGTCTAGTAGGTTTAACACTACCTGTACTTGCCATAGAAGTTGCCTGAGCTTTAAAACCTGAATATTGTCTTCCTCGATCTCTTTGAAAATTCACACTAGAAACATTCGATCGAGTATTCATTTCTTTAAACTTCTTCGCTTGAGACTGAAATGGCTTGCCCATTGATCTTTTTCTTTCATCTCTTGCTTCACTTTCCACCTTTCTTTTCTCTTTGCTCAATCCTTCAGCCTTGATAGCTCTTTCAACTAGTACCACTAACTCTTTAATTTCAAGATTCCACTAGCATCGATATCCTCGTTAATCCATCTTCAACCTTTTACACAATGTAGCTTCATTAGATACACACTCTTGGCATACTTGCTTAATTTGACAATTCTCGCTCATATTCGGCTACCGTCATGCGCCCTTGTTTCAATTCAAGAAACTCTTTTCTCTTTTGATCAATGAAACGCTGACTCACATACTTCTTTCGGAATTCTTCTTGAAAGAAATCCATGTAACTTTCTCTTTAGGTACCACTGACACTAAAGTTTTCCACCAATTATAAGCTGAATCCCTCAACAATGAGATAGCACATTTGAGACTCTCTTCTGGAGTACAAGATAATTCATCCAACACTCTGATGGTATTATCAAGCCAGAACTCTGCTCTTTCAGGATCATCATTTACATTAGCTCGGAACTCTTCGGCTCCATACTTTCGAATTTTGTCCACTGGAGGCTTTGACAATTTTAACACTTCAGTTTGTTGAGGAGCTATGGGAACAGCTTGAGGAATAGGAGGGGGCGGAGGAGGTTGAGCATTAGGATTAGTTCTAACAAACTCAGTGTACATGTTCTCATTTGGAGAAAGCTTCTCGGCCTCATCTCCTTGACCTGAGTCTCGAATCGACTTTCACAGAATTATTTAGCATCATCAGCTGTATCTCGGTTAGAATCCATTACTATAAAAAAAACATTTTAAGATGTCAGGAGTCGTCACACTATCATTATTCAATTATGGCATGTATAGATAGTCTATTACACTCGCTACGTTAGTCCGAGAATCGACTAAACCGTAGCTCTGATACCACTAAATGTAACACCCCTTACCCGAGACCGTCGCCGGAATCGAGTACGAGATGTTATCCAATTTAACTTACCAATTCGGAGCATAAAAAAAATTGCTTTTAAATTAAATTCACTGTTCACAACAAAACTGTCTACCTGCGTGACTTTCACTAATTTAATTATAACTCGAGTTACAGAACTCAAAATTTAAATCCGTAAATTTTCCCTGAAACTAGACATATACTACTCCAAAATTTTCAGAATTTTGACTTGGCCATAGTACAGTTATTCATTAAGTATCGTTTCACATCGAAGATTGACCTTTGGC